>NW_022198046.1:7107798-7117171 GCF_009176525.2 Contarinia nasturtii
ACAATGAAACTGAACACAACGACGAACTAAGTCAAGTCCAAGAAAAAGGAGAAGGTGCGTACGGATATAAGATCCATACACTACATTTTTTAATGGTAACGTAATCTTTTCAATGCAGACGATGATATACCGATGAATGAAATTTCCCCCGAACACAACGAAAAGTTGACGGATGCCCGAGAAAAAAATCAAACCGGAGATGAAATAGCCGATATTATAAAACTAACTGAAACATCATCAAACAATGCAGATTCTGGTTCATCATTGGTACAAGTAAGTGACTACGATGATGAAGCGACGAATGGAAATTCTTCTGAACACAAGGACGAACTTAATCAAGTCCAACAAAAAGGAGCAGGTGCGTACGGATATAAGATCCATACACTACATTTTTTTAATGGTAACGTATTCTTTTCTATGTAGACGATGATATATTGAAGAATTTTCATGAAAACAGTGAAATCATGACTGACGCGACAGAAAAAAATCAAACTGAACCAGAAATGCGTTTAGTAACGGTATGTGATTTTTTCTCAGGGCAGATTCAGCTGGATATTAAATTGATTTGACATTTGATTTAAATTTCAGGACGAAATTGAACGTAAGGAAATCCTGACAGCATTGTATGAAGTGGATGATGACCCAAAACGTAAAATGTTTTATGATGAGTTGAAAAAATGTTTGACGCTATCTTACCTGATGTTAAATGAAAGACCTATAGATTTATATACATTTTTCGTCCTCGTAAATGAACTTGACGAAACTTTATCGAAAGTGAATGACTTGAAGAAGTGGGAAAGTTTTGCTCTAAGATTTGGCATACAAACAAAAGTCGATTTACATGCAAAGGTACTGAAATACTACTACAATCATTTTATGGCTCCACGCAAGAGCACGTTGTTAGCTGCAATATCAAAAGGTATGGGCATCAAATTTGTACAGTGTTCTTTGAATAGTAACCACTTATAGATTTTAATTTATAATAGTTGCAGAGGAACCAAACAATGTTTTAGATGCAAAAAGTGCAGGACATGACGTTCACCCAGAAATACAAAGCCAACACTTTATTACTCTATATAACATCGACAATGATCCAAAACGTAAAAAATTTTTTGATACGTGTAAGATATGTACACATCAAATGTTGATAATCAAAGGAAACCCGGTAGATTCATATAAACTGTTCGTTTTCATAGACGAACGCGGTGGCATTAAATCAGAGGTATTTGATTTACGTTTCTTTTTTCAAGTCGTATTATTAATGTAAATCTTATCTTAACAAAGGACATTATTCAGTGGAAAGAATGCGCCCTCTCCCTTGGCTTACAAACAAATGAAAATGTATTGAATGCATTGATGTCTTTTTATGATAATCATTTGGCACCATACAGGGATTTATTGTTGGCAGCAATATCAGAAGGTAGGCACGGATATGAAATCCGTACACCACATTTTTTCTCTATTTCCTATTCTCGATTCTATTCTCTGCAGATTTCAATTCAGTGGTAAATGACTGCGATGGTGTAGCGATGAATGAAGATTCTCCGGAACACAACGAAAAGTTGACTGATGCCCCAGAAACAAATCAACCCGAAGAAACGACAGAACAATCAAGCAATGATCAGATTATGAACACAAAATATGCATCGGCGGATCAAAATGATGGTGAACCAAAACGATTGAAAAAACGAAAACGTGTTAGTGCACCCAGTCGTCGGTCAACTCGAGCAAATAAAAAAATAAAAATACTTGAAAACATTTTGATTAGACCAAAATCAACCATATAACATTATTATTTCTCAACTTGTATGAATTTCAATGAATTAAATTGAAAGAAAAATGTTTTCATGTTCGAAATATAATATTTAATATCAATAAAAAGATTTAAGCTATCATCGCAAATTAATTATTATTAATTCCAAAATACTAACAAGCGTTTCACAATTTTCACCTACGGATTTCATGCTCATTTTTAATTTAAAAATATGAAGTGTACGGAAGTTAAAAACGTACGCTGCGAACTAATATATGTTTTCTGGCCTGTGTTCGTACAGCTTACAGTTGATAAAAAAGAACATTTTTGCTATGGGAAAAATTGTTACATTTTTCCAATTTTAATAAACATAATCTGAAAAAGGAATAACCTTTGAATTTAATAAAAAGCAACGAGCATATAGTTTTGCTTATTTCTGCTATTCTAATACCGTTATTTTTATTTTGTGTTACACACCAATACACACGTGTTGGTAAAACACACCAATGTATTAACAATTGACATGGTCGGTGCAAATATTTTGTTGTTGTTTGTAGTATGTCACATCTCAGTGCGTTGAATACACGCGTTTGACACTCGTTCAAATCAAAATCTGGTAAATATAAATGTACCATTGAAATTAATAGTATTAATAAATTTATTTATACATTTTTAAAGGGGTTTCATACGGTTTGATTTAATTTTTCAAAAGAGCAAATATGCAATTCATCAACGTTAGAGGTTTCAATGGTGGTGATTTATATTATATCCCAGAAGAAAAACATCTATACGTACGCAAGGAGCTAAAGAATGGGACGTCTTATCTGGTTTGTTATGACACAATTATCTCTGCAAAACATTTACAGGATGGTAATTTTACAATCTGCCCTGCACGATGCCATTTACGTGTGGACACACAACACCTTACGCGAACTTCAGTCAATCACAAATGTCATCAGAATCACGAAATTATTTTCCGAGACATGAATTCATTGAATGCCATGAAGGATCATTGCAGATTTCTGGCCAAACACTTTCCAATATCTGCACATAAAGTTCCAGTCAAAGAAATTTTCCTAATGGAGATTGCAAAGTTAGTTTTTAGAATACGAAGTACACATTTTCATATGCATGCATTATATATCATAAAAATTTGCATTATGTTTTACGTTTTAGACGCCTACCAGGTGAAACTCAACTTAAATTTGAAAGTGTGGAACGTCAGCTATTTCGATTAAGAGACAAAAAGTACCCAAAAAGACCAAAAACAGATGAAGAAATGCAATCCATTCTTAAAGAGCCAGAAATTTATGAAGAATATGGCAAAACTATGAACATGCAATATGCATTCTATATAAACTCGGTAATTCATACCGATTATGCATTTCACGTATTCGCATCATTGGCAAATATTGAAATGATTAAAGATAAAATTGCTTCTAATCAAAGAAAGTACTTAATGGATGGAACTTTCAAAATTATTCCCCGCCAGTTCAGCCAACTTTTAATTATAGCAATTGAATATAAGAATGATGTACGTATTTATATCCTTTCATTTTGTACGGATGAAATATTTGTACACTGTAAATTTTATATCAATATGATCACATATAATTATAAACTATGATTACTTTATAAAAACTAGATATTCCCATTGTTCTTCGTCTTGATGACGAAAAGAACTGCTGTTTGTTATGCAGCTATTTTCAACTTTATTGAAAACAATGTGTTTAATTTGGAACCATCTGAATTCATCACTGATTTTGAGGCAGGGATGCGGTGTGCGATTGAAAGATGCTATCCGACAGCTCAACTCAGAGGTTGTTGGTACCATTATTGCGCTGCATTACGTAAAAGGCTTCTCAAGCTCGGTCTACATAATTTATTAAAATGGAATAGCCAAGCAGTTATAATTAAGAAGGAGTTAATGAGTCTGCCACTATTACCTTCTGAATACTTTAATGCGGGTTATGTACACATAAAAAAGTTGGCAAAACAATGGAGGCTTTCCAACAGTTTTAAGAATTTCTTCGAATACTATGAACAGTTTTGGATTCAACAGGTACATAAAATATTCAAAAAAAAATAATGTATTTTCAAAATATAGTGACGGACTTAAATTCCGTACACTCTGTTATTTCCGGTTATTTCATTGCTTATATGTATGTTGCATTTTCAGAATCAAAGAAATCCTCTATCAGTCTGTGATGCCAATATGCGAACAACTTCATCATTGGAATCTATGAACGCAGTTTTACGTCGATCCTTTCCGAACCATCCACATATTTTCAAATTTATTGACCGTTTACGTTTGCATGAATTCTCAAAATCTCTCGATATGCTGAATGCTATAAGGTCTGATATTTCATTGCAGCAGTTGAGGAGACGTAAGAAAAGAGATCAAGCGCGTAACGAAAAATTGACAATTCTGATAGAAGCTTTGAAGCATAATAAGTCGCCGTCCTCATTCCTAGACGCTATTGCGAACAATGAAGAAGTAAACTTATTACCTAACACTGGTGAGAACTTGAATAATATATGTTTGTGCTGTGAATATTTCTTTTTTACATATGTAATTTTTTTCAGCTTCTATAATAACATGTGATGGCTTTGGCAAACAAAGATCATATTCAAATCAAACGGAACCTGATAGATCAACACGATCATCAGAGCGTCAAAGAGAAAAGAAATCACAGCAAGGTAAATTTTGATAGCCTTAAGTACGGACGGATTTATTTTCCGTACGCTCTCTCTAACACAAGTATCACAAATAGATTTTAAAATCATATGTATCTCATTGTCTCATGAGTGTTCTTTTCATTGTGATAGATAAATTAAACGATATCAACAATAACAAAAGGAAAATAGATGAGAAAGGTAAATGAGTAACGTATGCTTTGTAAATTTTGAAATGCTATTTTTATGTTGATATTAGGTGACGATAGTGGTGAAACAGGACAAGGCGCCAAAGCTATAAAAAAGTTGCGTTTGTCACAATTGGAAACCACCCCAAAACGCCTCAGAAACAAAAAAATGTACTGAAAATAAACAAATTTTGAAAAATTAAAGATGAAACAATAAAATGAATAAAATAATTATAAAAAAATGTCTTAAATCCCTTTTTACCACTCATATACATTACTATATCGAAAAAGCAGTAGATTCATATTCTTCGGTCCCGAAAACACCTGGAAAACATGTTTTTGAGGGGTCACGGAAATCAAAAACGATACAACAAAATAAAATGATAAGGTGATGATTTTAAAACTTGTACTATAGTTACCTTTGTTCGAGACAAAGAGTAGTTTTTTTTTTTGAAAGTATTGGAAGTGTACGGAAATCAAAAAGGTACGCTGCATCTTAAAAACGACATATATTAGTTGACTAGTCAGCCCGAGTCAGCCATATAAAGTCAAAATATTGAAACAATACTCAAAACTAATAACAGAATAATTTTTTTTGAATTTATTTTGTTAATTGTCATCGATTTTACGGAGCAAAACATATAGTTCAAAAAAAATTGTCAACTGTAGCTGTCACAGAAACAATACATGTACACAAGCATCACACGTACAAGCCATAACAACAGAGAAAAGTATGCTGAGCGAACATTCTAATACATACGCTCACTACTTAGAATCGTCGCTGTGATACTTTGAGCGGTATGCATTTTAATTTGCACGAACACAGATCATAGAAAGTGTTCTTATGTGTTTGTGTGATTGATTTTAAAAAAGACTAGAGAGCGTCGGAGGTTCTTGTTCGTATCGAGTGCCAATTCGGTTGTGTTCTAGAAGAAGCTACATCATTTTTTGTATCATTTTCGATAGTTAAAGGTAAGAAAACTATTTCATATTTTAAAATCAATGGAATTTTTGAATATCGTCTCTGAACAATATTAACTATTTACAGCTGACAACATTTTACTGAAATTTGTTCACAATGGATTCGGTCACACTAAATTTTGATGAAATAGCTGACGAAAGCAGCATGGAAGAAAATCAATTTGAAGAAGAAGAAACAATCGAATCAGATAACGAAAATGGCGTTCTAATGGGAATAGACGAAGAGGTAGAAATAGATGAAGAGAAAAGAATGGAACACGAACAAGAAAATGACCGGGAAAACCAAACAAAAAACGATGAAGTGCAATCAACAGGCAATGAAGTGCAATATACAGCACCGTCACCAAAAAAATCTGAAATAAGCGAAAAGAAAACCGATCCACAGGTCAACAAATCATTTAAGCCCGATGAAATACTGAAAATGATCAAAGATAATATTTTGTACCCGGATTCTCCACCAAAAAACAAAAATACGCATGCAGAGGCCTGGAAAAATGGCATGAAATATTTATACAAGTCAGAAAATGGTGACATTTTCAAAAATTGGTACTATTGTGAAAAATGTAACTGGGTAAAGTTTGTATGGCTCAAAGGCGGTACCAGTGTGATTAATAATCATCACAAAAATCATGAGAAAGACAACTTCTCATTAACGCGAAAGGAACTGGCAATTCTGCTATCCAAAGCCACTGCATATGGTTTAAAATATGGCTATGTAGCCCCTTCCGTTTTCCTCAAAAAAATGCCGAAAGACAAATGGTATGTAATATGTCTTTTCTTAAGCAATTAAATTACAACATGTACGGATATGAGCTCTGTACACTGTTTAACATAAATTCAAATTTTTGAAAATAAATATTCGTTTATATTTTTGTATTTCCATTTTAATATATATTTTTCTTCTCTCCTTCTTACTGAAGGTCTGATGAGTTTTGGGAGACTTTGAATAAGACTGAAAACACCGCTGTTGCTACAAAGTCCTCAGAAAACAAAAATAAAACAAAACGAATCACTGAAAATGATGATGAACCCAATTCAAAAAGAGCACGTATAGGTAATAATCTATATTTTGAGACGGATTTATTAGCCGTACGCTCTGAAATTTAATTTGAATATTGTCATTATATTAATTTTATTTCAGATCCTGAGCTCCATGACGAGACCACTTCACATGAAATGATTGCAACCCCAAATCTGACATCTGATCTTTGTGAGAACGTTGAAAAGTCAAGTGATAATAGTAAGTAATGAATAAAGTATATCTTTAGTATGGATTTATTTGCCGTACGCTCTCTCTCTCTCTCTCTCTCCTCTCGATAAGGTGATGATTTTAAAATTTGAATGAAAATCAATCAACTTTTAGCTATAGTTACTTTTGTTCGAGACAAAGAGTAGTTTTTTTTTGAAAGTATTGGAAGTGTACGGAAATCAAAAACGTACGATGCATTTTAAAAACGAGACATATTAGTTGACTAGTTGAATATTGTCACTATATTACTTTTATTTCAGATCCTGAACTCCATGACGAGACCACTTCACATCAAATCATTACAACACTAACTCTGCCATCTGATCTTTGTGAGAACGTTGAAACGTCAAGTGATAATAGTAAGTGATGAATAAAGTATATCTTTAGTACGGATTTATTTTCCGTACGCTCTCGCTAACACAAGTATCACAAATAGATTTTAAAATTATATGTATTTCATTGTCTCATAAGTGTACTTTTCATTGTGATAGGTAAATCAAACGACATCAACAATAACAAAAGGAAAATAGATGACAAAGGTAAATGTGTAACGTATGCTCTGTAAATTTTGAAATGTTATTTTTATGTTGATAATAGGTGACGATAGTGGTGAAACAGGACAAGGCGCCAAAGCTATAAAAAAGTTGCGTTTGTCACAATTGAAACGACCGATGCCGAAAACCAAAAAACTTGATTTGATAAAGAAAAGAAACCGACTTGTTAGTAATGTTAAAATTGGAAATTCCGCAGCTGATGCCATGACAACATTATCATTACAAACACGTGATTCAGGTAAAGTATCCGAATTAGTCAATTGTTTTCGTACGGAAATTATTTCCGTACACTGTGAAAAGAAACTATTTTTTCAAATAGTAATAATTTTTACTTCCAATTTTCATAGATGGTGTAAATTTGAACAGCGCAACTGAAACCGCAAGCAATGTTGACAACGAAAAAGGTTTGATTTTAATAATATTGAGAAAATTGTAGTAGAGGTGTCAGCGAACTACCAAATCTTAGTTCGTGGTCGTTCGTTTCAAAAAATTTGAGTTCGTTTTGGTTTTGGTTCGCTCCAGTTTTAAACTAGTTCGTTTGGGTTCGTTCGTTGACACCTTTAAATTGTAGCATTTGTTGGAAATTCCCTACTAACAATATTTCAAACTTAGGTCAAATGTATTGAAAACCGTAAAGATCCCCGATTCCATTGTCATTAACTAAGTATGACAAGAAGGATAGTAATAAATATAAAACTAACATTTCTCTTATGTGAGTCATAATGTCTCTTTTAAAAAACTACTATAAATAAAAAAAATACAATACTATATATTTTTATAAACAAAAAAGTAATTTTTGAAAATATTTATCGAATTTTTACATTTTTTACAGGTATTAACGCTGATACAAAGATAAGAAAAAAGCAAAAGAATGAAAAAGCTCAATTGAAAACCACCCCAAAACGCCTCAGAAACAAAAAAATGTACTGAAAATACTGAAAATAAAAAAGTAAAAATAAATATAAGTATAAATAAATAATTTTTGAAAAAAATGAAAGATGAAACAATAAAATGAATAAAATAATTATAAAAAAAATGTCTTAAATCACTTTTTACATATACATTACTATATCGAAAAAGCGGTAGATTCATATTCTTCGGCCCCGAAAACACCAAGAAAACATGTTTTTGAGGGGTCATGGAAATCAAAACCGACACAACAAAATAAGATGATAAGGTGATGATTTTAAAACTTGTACTATTGTTACCTTTGTTCCTGACAAAGAGTAGTTTTTTTTTAAAGTATTGGAAGTGTACGGAAATCAAAAAGGTACGCTGCATCTTAAAAACGACATATATTAGTTGACTAGTCAGCCCGAGTCAGCCATATGAAGTCAAAATATTAAAACAATACTCAAAACTAATAGAATAATTTTTTTGAATTTATTTTGTTAATTCTCATCGATGTTACGGAGCAAAACATATAGTTCAAAAAAAAATTGTCAACTGTAGCTGTCACAAAAACAATACATGTACACAAGTAGCCAGAATACTCGATCGACATTGTGACAAGTGGCTGTAGTCAGACATAGGCGGAGGTCGGCGGACACTGGCGGACACGGATACGGGCGGATTAGCGGGAGCAATGTCAGTTACCCATTATATGCCAGATGAATCAGCTCAGCCAGATATCGTCAAAAGCTGAAATTGAGTGAAAACAATAGAAGTTATGGTTATAATTACACTTACATTGCTACCATCACTATATTGTTTTCATTCCATTTCAGCTCCTGACGATATATGGCTGAAAATATCTCAATATAATGTCTGGCTTAGACTGGCCCCCAAAACACAAAAGTTGAAATTTTTTCGCTCTTACCTCGGAATACTTTTCCATATGGTGTGCAAATAACGTGTGCAATGTTTCATGCCGATAGCTCAACGTTAGATAGTGCCGCAAGAGCTCGGTAGGTCATTATGTGAATTCCGTCTCCGCCCATCTCCGTCTGACATTTTTCAGACGGGCGGATAT
>NW_022198046.1:7117181-7183643 GCF_009176525.2 Contarinia nasturtii
ATCATGTCCGTCTGACGGGCGGGCGGACGGATATTGATCATGTCCGTCTGACGGGCGGGCGGACATGAGAGTGTGTTACAATACGGATAGAAATATTTTTATACACGGAGACGGATAAGCATGTGTCCGTGTCCATCAAAACAGGAGCGGAGAATGCACGGATATGAGTATGAACTTACTCTGTATCCGCCCAATATCCGGGCGGATATAAACGGATACGGAGAAAGAATATATCCGTCTCCGTACGGATATTGGCGGATATGGGCGGATATAGGCGGAGGTCGGCGGACACTGGCGGACACGGATACGGGCGGATTAGCGGGAGCAATGTCAGTTACCCAATGGACACATATTTTCGTTCACACGCATTCAGTGAAAATGTAAATGTTGGCCAATAGTTGTGTGCAACACCGTTTCAAGAACTCGGAAACAGGAATTTGCGTGATGACGTTCCATTTTACTTGAGCACACATAATACATACCGTAATCGTGATAGTGTGTTTTTTTTTTCTTGCTGGTGAGCTGTTTTTCGAATCTGAGAGTGTCCTTTTGAATATTTGCTTTCATTACTGTGCATAATGGGAAAATGTTTTTCTACCTTTTTTTGTATTATCAGCATTTCAGATTGTCGAAATCCCCACCTTATTGTTATAATATACAATTCGGAAATATGAATTCATTTCGATTATTAACTGAAAGCATTCGGTTCCAACGCACCGGACAACCAAGATTATTTTCGATTTTTTTTGTTTCTTCACAATCAAATATTGGATTACATTTGGGCTAATTTAAAAATCCTTTTCTATAAAACACAGATCATTCCATACGATAAAATCACGTTTTACTTTGAAATTTGCCAGAGAAAAACATCAATATAAAAAAGAAACGGAAACAAGTGTAACGAAGCTAATCGAAATAAAAGGGGGAAAGACAGCGACAAAAAAACTAGGAACGTCTGAAGAGTAGACATAAACAAAGACTTGGATACAAGTATATATTCGAGTGTTCATAGCGAAAAAGTGTATTCCTCCGATTATGAAGACGAGAGAAAAAAAAACCGAGTCACACAAATTTCTACACTGTCATGGTTGAAAAGGGATGATGTTTTTATCTTTAGCAATAGTGCCATATTCTTTTCGCTGGAATTCTAATTAAAATCATCTTTGCGATACGGCATATCCGAACGGAAATGTCTTCCGAACAAGCAGATAAAAAAACATTACGAATGAGATATGCAATAAAGTCATTCGAATCATTTAATCGTTGAATGCGGAGAAAGGAAGATGCGTCAAGTATTTTCTCTCTTTACAAAAAAAACGCACATTAATAGCAGTGGTATTATCCTGTCATAAATTATTATTTTTTGTACAACAGATTCCATCGAAGAACAACAACAACATAACCTTCGGGAAAAAACGGTAGCGGGAGAGAAAACCACAAACAAAAAATGCTGTCATTGCATTGAATAAATGTAGTTTTGTTTTGTGTTTGGTGGGATTTTTTTTATCTGTAACGAGCAAACTGGTGTATTTAGTTGTTGGTGGTGGTGATGCTTGAGCACGATTCCCTTAACTTTTGATTCGATATGTGTGTGTCACAACAAATGAATCATCACATGAAATTTTTTATCGATTTTCACAGCATTCGGATGTATTGGTACAGGATAAATGTTTGTGTTGTTTTATGCACTACCATTGTTTAACCGGTGACAATACAAAAACAATGTATACGAAAAATTAATATTCGATCCGCATCGATACATTTCGTTATCATATTTTGTACAAAGAATTATTCATGCACGAACATATGAACCGAAGTAAAAGCACATTTTTACAATCATTTTAAGCTACCATTTTTTTATCAATTTCATGTTGTCAATCACTAGTCTGTAATTGAATCCATATATATTTATGCATTCGAGGAATAAATCAAAAACGAAAGCAATGCGTTTTTATAATTTGCGTACCATTGCTCAAAACAGCTGGTTTCCGTGATTGCCTGGTAATTACAGTGAACCAAAGTCATATATACAAAAACAATCACGAATTGTGTTTGACAAGCGTTACGCGTTTGACATGAGTAACAAAAAAGCGACGAAATACAGTCGTGGCATTTAGATTTCAAGGAACATAATTTGTGAATTAATTGAAAGGAAGTGACAAGAACGAATCGTAACTTAAAAATAAATTCCATCGCAATATCTATGAATGTTGTGGGCACGGATCGTCAATTGTGAAAATCTATACATATATGGTAAATGAGGCTCATATTCTCACGTGCTTCATATTTACGTTCAAATCCGACAGTTTGCATTTTTCCAAGTGGAAAATTGCATCATCCTGTGGATGCGACTGTTGGATCAATGTAGTAGCATTACTGAATTATCGAATTCAAGAATTTCCTTTTTTAAAGGGTATTATTTAAAAGGTTTCGCAGGAAACAAAAACTGAAAAGTGTTTAAGCAGGACTCATAACGAGGTATATTCTTTGCGGTATTTATTTAAAGAGAATTGCTTCTTTCGTTGAAAATCTATGGAAATTATGCTTACTTTGTTTGAAATTCATATGGTTGATTTTACATTTTATCAGCAAAAAATATGCTATTTACTATTTTATATTTGTTCTACCGCTTACTCTTTTTATGTTGAAAATATGGGGTTTGCGTTCGTTAGCGTAGTATTTGATTCGGCATACACTGTGGAAACTGCAAAAAACAACGCAAATACATACGTTGTTGGAATTTAAATATTTTCCTCAAAGTTATTTTTTTGGTATTTGCATTGCAATTCCCTTTTTTCGCCATAATTTCACCACTTTTTTTCGGTGGTTATCTCCCACGTATTTTCCATCTAATTGCATATGTGGCCAAGCATCAGTTCGCCATCCAAAAGTGCTTAAGGTCAGAGGTTGAATGAATGCAAATAACTGTGCAACTGAATAAATGCGAAAAAAATATTTCAGCTATGAAACCGAAAATAGCAGCCAAGAGGAGTGACATTAAAACATCAAATAATTCATTTTAATCATAATTTACTTGGAGCTTGTGTGATTCACGACATTATTGTAAAATATGCGTACGTGTTTGTGTGCTCAACATGGGCAATGGATTGTGAGTGAAATGATAAATTCGTTGCATTGGGCAAGAGTGCGACAAATTGTGTATAATTTGGCCATGAACAAAAACGAACATGCAAAACATACTAAAAGTACGAATATTCACTTTTATCTCATGAATAAATAAGCAGCATTTGAACCATTCAGAAAAGTCCATTGTCCATGTGCGCCAATGCAATGTACGTATTTGGTGGCTAAACGATCATGATGTTTACGACAACCAGACTCCATCTAATTTAAGTCTCTTTCTCTCTTTGCTACTTAATTATTTCGACTCGAATAAACGACACCAATGAATTATTGGCACCAAAGTCACATCACGCATTATTTTCACCAAATGACAAAAACGTACATTTAGTGAAGTTTTACACTAGTTTTTTTTCGTCATCTCGAATCGGACAACATCGTTTATCGATGATGTACTACCAGTGTGAATTTGAGTATTTGTGTTTCTGTGCACTCGAGTGAGAGAAAGAGAGAACCTGGTATCCCGTATTTATGACATTCCAAACCATATTTCATTGGAATATACGTTTTTATCGATGGCGATGTACATGAGCAAAAGTTTCCGGCTAAAAGAACTTAATCGTTCAACTTTTCTGAATGCACCGACAACTTCACTCGTTAAGAACAATGTATACCAAATAGCAGCACGTAAATTGCAAGTTTCTTGCTTTGAAAAATTGCTTCACCGACCATTTCTTCGTAATTCGTTTCGAATACAACGCTAGATGATTGAAAACTATTTCGATGCACTTTCGAACTTACTTATTTTTTCTTGGCTTTCGGCAGAAAATAAAAGAAAAACCAACAAAAAATTATGCCACAAAAATAGATGGTGACCATGGACTCAAAATATTATTATACGACGACATAATATTTTTCATTAGAAAATGATGGGGAGGGATGGAAAAATATTTTTCTTCCCGGAATTGGAAACTGTCCAAATAGATTATTTCATTAAGTTCATATCATACGACGAACATTGGGCAAGATTTCAATTAAGTCTTCTGTTTTCGCATTTTCCACTTAAATTCTCAACAAATTTTCTCTCATTCTTGATATATTATTTTCGCTTAAAAATCAATTAGTCTAGTTACGATGGAAACAAAATTTCAATTATTTAACATCGAAAAAAATCAAGTTTATCCATTTCAGTTTGATAATGATGCATTAATATCGAAAAGGTTCATTTTTACACCGATAAAACAAATGCGAAACAACAACGATTCAATTTTAATTAACAAGAGGAAAAATGCATTTGTTCGCAAGAAGTGTAAATAAAATGGTTATTCATTATGAATGGTTGTAGCACCGATTCCATAACAAATCGAGAGTACATTTAATGGACATCAAAAATTGATTCTGAACAACTAACTAATGAGCGGAAATTTTAATGAAGTAATTATATAATTGAATAATACATTTAGATCCGTGATTGTATCGAATTCAATGAACTCATAAATAACATTTAACGCATAGTCAAAATGAGTCGCATTTTTCTAGGAATATGAACCACACCAACCATTATGCGATGAATATATCATAAAAAAATGGTTCCCTTTTTTTAGCATATCATAAATGCAGTTGAATAAATAACCATTAGCGTTAATTATGAATTGTACCACTGACGTTAAAATATTTCACAAATTAACAGTTGATCCATATTCATAGTACGAACAAATTCAATTTGTTCAATTTTTTTGCGTTCGTATCAACATCAAGTGTCATGAATGAGTATAGTGAATGAAATATCATAATTTTGATTGTTCATGCATTATTGACTTTCATAAGCTTACAAGCTCAATTATAACAAAATGTCGAGAGAATATATACACCGAATTTCAACAACGTCAAAACCATAACCAATTTAATTAAATGAATTTCAACGTTGAAGATGAAGTAGAACATAAAAATCTGTTGCAGAAACGGTTTCAAACTTCAAACAAAAGAACGTATTTTATTACGTAACGAAGCGAACATTATACCGAATCTAATTTTCGAGGAAAATGGCGAGTGTTGCCATTTTCGTGTTTATAGAATTTTCATTCATTTCACGGTGCACCAATTCAATTTACTTGTTTTTCAACTAATTATACAATATATGTTTATACATTTGTGATATTTTCACTTATTATCGTTCGGTATCTGATACCATTTTCAATCAGGTCTTTTCAAAAGACAAATACAACGCTTGCGAAATAAACACAAACCCGCATGGGATTCAAAGCAACCTAAGTAACGTTAAAAAATTTTCTTAGACATTAGCTACTCGGAAGCATGCGATGATCTGAGATGAATGGTTGTGGAGTCGACTGACCCAAGTGATAGTGAGTTATTTGGCCAAGAGGCATAAAGCCGGTTCCATATTTTTTTGTCGCATACAAAAGAGAAAAGTTGAAAAAAAAAACTGATTTAATTAATTGAATAGGGAGCCATGCTACTAGGTTCCATGTAAATACACTTTCAATGTGTACATAGTACGATAAGTAAACATTGAAAATTGTTGTAATTATTTCAAACTGACGGTGACGGTACAATATATTCTTTGATGCAAAATTGACGTTTGCTGAATGAAATCCCTTGCTTATGTTTCCTTCATAATTATTACCGTTTGTAATATCTGAAAGCTTCTGAACATAATGTTTAATGTTTGTGTGGCACACTGTGTGGAATGTTTTTGGTACATAGCATTGGCAAAAACTTCGTAATGAATTCACGTATATTTTGTACGAAAACGCGATGTGATCTTGATGAAGTCAGATTTAGGTACATACGACGCCTGGGTTGTGTTTGTATCAGTGGGACCTGAGTAAGAGTTTTTGTACACATTGTATGCAAGCGACTAAATTACTCTATAGTCAATTACCGTGATACTGGCATTTGAATATTCCAACACTTTGAAATTTACGCATTCGCACGTTCACATGTGTACTAATTGTAATTTGTGTATTTCGTTACTCTCAACACTGTTGGCGACGAGTGCGTATTTAAATTTTTGAATCGTGTTTCTGGCAAATGGTGAAATTTAATGTAAAAAAACAAAACACACTAGTTGAATTGGTCTGTTTTTGTATTTAATAATCTTCAGCCACCACGGAAAAAGGATAAAATATATCGAAATGATACTAAGTTGGAATTGGTTATTACTGCCGCTTTTGTACATCTATTTTAATTAGAGCGAAATCGTATTTAGTTACTGAATTTCAGAAAAATTCAATGTGCTTTAAATAAAATGTAAGAGAAACTGATTTTATCGCTGTCACGTCTGGTTTTTGTTTTAACAGACTTCTTCACCCGTCCGTGATGCACATTTACAGCAGCCACGCGTCTTTCTATTTTTCGTTTTAATTTTGAATTATCTACTTGGGTAATAATTTTAAATAAATTTTTCAAATGAAGTACCGTTTCAAACCATTTCACATCAGTTTTTCGTGGCATTTTTTTTCGATTTTCATCTTTTCTGCATGTTGAAATTGCGAGAAAAACCAACAACTGGAATGCCAGTTTGAATGGAAAAACCCAGTGAAAACAGAATTACATGATTAAGTCTTGGCTCTCAGAGTGCTGACTGCACCGGCACTCGTACAGTTCGTCATGGAGTGTTGCATTTTAATTGTGAAATTGCAAATGGCCCATTAGCTATTTAAATTGCTTTTTTCGTTGTGGAGCCGTATTTAAATTTTGAATAAGGTGAAACGAATATAAAATAATCGTAAACACGAGTTAATTAATTGTGAATCATTTGGGACAAAAAGTAGTATTTATTTTTTGTACACTATTCCATACAACGTTTGATTCGGTCCATTTTTCCATGCAATAATTTCTCTGTGTCAAGCGAGAAAAAACAACATGAAAATTTACGCTTGGTCATTTGAAACAAATGCGTTCGCATAAATAATAAATACAAAAACATACAAAGCATTCGGCGCTAATTGTTGGAAATATTTATCGATTCCATTTTTCAAACAAAATAGACTGCACATTGTTTTTATTCGTCTTTCTCTGTCACGAATGACAAATGGAACAAGAAAAAAGAAAAGAGCTACAAACGAAGACACATTTATGTAAATAAAGAAATAATTCAATTAATTGTGTTGATATTGCCATTGCCATTGCTCATTCTCTCGGCTCATTTATTCCAATTCAGATAAAGAACATATTTATACGCACTGTGTCGATAGCCATCATCGAATCAATTGTACATTGGTAACATTGTTCGTTCGTGGCGCCGTTATTGTATAATTTTCTCATTAAAAATATCGAATACACGTTTTTGTCTTGAGCAACGGATCTTACATTTCCTGTGTGCTGTGTACTTAAAAGAGAGAAAAAGAAATCTACTTGCACGTATTTTCTATCTTTCTGACACGCTTTGCTTTTATCAAACCACTCTGATTTCCGTATCTTTTCATTCTTTAGCAGTTCATTTTTTTTCTCACTTCTCTTAACTGAGAAACACGAAACGCATTCTTTCTTGCTTCAATCGATGATTTTATTACTTCCATCGAATATTTTATTGGATTTAACCGTAAAGCGATAAATGTGTGTTCATTTCTCACGTTGTGCTGCTGTCGATCTCTCTCTCTCTCTATCCCCACTACAGTTGTTGCTCATTCAATTCTGTTTTCATTCCATCTTTCAACACTGAATAAGTAATGCATTACGCATTATACGCTCTGGATGATCGCAACTGGCGAATACATGTTATTAGATTTGGTGTGTTATTTGTAACCAATAAAATTAAATGAGGGTAATAACAAGTGAAAATACGTCGATCCAATGGCACAAATGCAAAGAGCACCTTCTATTGCTGCTTATGCGTCATTTGCTATCTCTTCGTTGTATTAAGAATGTTTTATTCAAATCTTCTGCGTTTGAAATTTTATTCAAAATTCACAGTACCATCAATTGCAATAAACCCAATGTTTTGCTAATTTTATGCGATACATACTCCCAGTTTGTACTGACGTAATCCATTTATTTTTGTTCTTCTATCTCTCTTTTTCTCTCTTCTCTTCTCTCTCTCCTCTCTTTATTTCTTCGTTACGCTTTCTTCACTCACAATTCCATGCCACAATCATTCCCGTATGTTAAACACGTACAATGCTCTGGTACACCAAAATTTACAATCACATATAAGAAAATGCCATTACGTGTGGAGGTTTTTTTTGTGAAAAAAGTCAAAATTCGTGCTTTTCGGGAATATGATATTGATAATAAAAAAATTTTATTTGATGTTTAATTGAATTGAATTGAGCACACATTCAAGTCAAAATGAAAAATTCTTTCAGAACTCACTTTATTTTTGCAGATGGAGTTTTACGAACAATTTTCGATTGGAATGTAACATTATTGGAGTGCACAAGCACGTCTCAGTATTTTTCACTGATTAGTTACAATGTTGCTTAGGGAAATACAAAAAGTATGCCGAGCAGGATGCAGCACACAATCTTTGTTTCCATCACATGGCAACCATTAGATCACATATTTTCGATAAATAAAATTAAACGCAGCTTAATTTACGACATACAATCTTTGGAACAAATCAAGCTTAACAACATTGACATGGGTATTGACATAAATTGTTTCCAGTCTGTGGCTTTCAGATTGGCTGACCTCTATTAGAACATGTGAACGATAATTTATGCGTTAAAATCTAAACTTTATTTATAATGGTGGCCAATTTGGGTTTGGTATATTTTACGTGGATATCAATGGAAAAAGATTCTTACAAAAATATCTTTTATTTCATTTCATCTTGATTACTGAATAAGCTTAGAGAAAAGTAAATAAGACATATTATTTGGGGCGCAAACTTTTGAAGAAAAAAAAAGATTTTCGGTGTATTCACATGTTTTTGTTAGTTAATTTACAGTAGCAAACATGAATACAACGGCGTTTGCACAGCACGGTGTCATTCAATAGTATAAATATCAAATGGCCAAAGTTAAAACGTCCTTTTGTATTTACTAGCACTGACACAGAGTGTCTAAAAAATGTCCCTTTAAACTAGCGAACATTGAGAATGGTTTAAAAAAGTTTTTTTTGTTTTCTAGAAGTTAAAGTGTCATTCGCCCCGTTCATTGTACAATCAATTTGACATTGGAAGCCGTAACAAATGGGTTTTTTCACATTAGATCGAATTTGCAATTGTTGAAGCCGAGAAAAATGCTCAAATTTTTTTCCAAAATTTTACACACTTTTTCAAATTCACTTTGTGTTTCAAAATGCATTCGCATTACACACCTGAACCACCCACTGAATAGTGACAAACTTTCGCCATTCATAAACAAAACTCTCAATCTCTTTCTCTCACCTTCTTTCGTTCACTTGACTCTTATGAGGTTTGTTCCTTCGATGACAGATAATTTTCATACCATCTTACATGCACTGTTGGTTACTTTTAATTTTTTCAAGTCTCTTCTAAACTGATGTACCCAAGAGACTCTCTATCAAAATTATCCATAGAATCAAGTTATAAATCGTATTTACAAAGCCATTCAATTTGGTTTTGCTAAACAGTTGTGCTATTAAAAGGACGGTCTCCGTTCGTTAAGTCAAGAAAATCGAATAATACGACGTTGTCTCACAAGATTATCAAATAACGCCATAGAATAAATTCAATAGCCGTACATAATGTTCATTGGCTAATTGGTTGCGATAGATCAACTGCCAAATGTTACAAGCAATAGATTGAAATTATGTTGTATGAATGGCCGTCATCAACATACTGCTCGTAATTAGATGCTGGTGTTTATTGTGCGCGCTGATCAAAACAATCACGCATATGATTAAGTGAAATTGTCTAATCCTTGTGCTCAAACGTTGCATTTCGATTTTGTTCGATTTAATGCCATTGTAATGTTAAAGCGATGAATTCTGTTGAAGTGTGAATAGAGTTCCATTTACTTAATAAGTATCTGATGTTTGGCATGGTATGAACTTTAATGCGATGGTTTCCATCACTTGATACTGAAATCGCATTTAGTGGAAGTGAAAAATCTAGCGAGACTGGTGACGGTGTAACCTGAATCCACGATGAAACCCATTAAATCGCAATGAAACAGCGATAAATACAATTTTAATTACTCTGATGGCCCATTTTGATTGAAGAATTTGCCGTTTCAATTAAAATTCAATTACAGTTAATACGCATTTGAATAATAATGAAAGTGATTTATATCTTTATTAATTATGAATTTCCGTTCGCTCTGTAAATAATCCTTCAATTGAATTGAATTCATCATGAATAGCTCGAGTGTTGGTCGATTTGTAAATTGCTTTGATTTTCACTGTTGCAAAACGTATTCGACTGCACGGAATGCACAGTGAAACGTCAAACTAATGAACTAAAGGCACTCGATGACTTGGAAACTTCATTATCGACATCAAAGTGAATTTCTCGTATAGTTACTGTCTTTGTTCGACATGTTTTTACATATTGTATAATATTCCGTATTCATATTCATAAGCAAAGCACTGGGTATTGAGCTACTGTTAAGATTAAAAGTGATTATCCTTCGGGGCGTAAATCGAATGACCATAGTAAATTGCAATGAGCTAACGATTGCTCATTAATTGGTATACACAGACAAGAGATAGAGAGACAGAAACGCATAGCAAATATGAAGAATATGCTAATGATGCCGATTCAATTTTATGCAAATGCGCTGTGTTCGCGTCTTTTTTATTCCTATCTTTACATCGTCGCTTTTTTATGACACGATGATAGTAATGCAGAGAGTATCACTATGATGTGAGATATATAAACGATGCTTCAGCTCTAATGAACACATTTATCATATGAAAAATCATTAAACACAGCAGAAAAATTACTATGCTTCTACATTATTTCGTATGCAAACGGCGTACACATGCACTATTCGCCTTGCAATTGGCTTTTACGTGCTTCGCTATTTTTTTTCATTACGACAAGAAATAATCGATCACTTTTTTTCTCAATAAAAGCGATTGTATGCATTTGAATATTGAGGATTATATCCATTTTCCAAATGAACAGCTACAAAACAACAACACACTATGCACATTCATTACGAGAATTGAAAATTACAATTGTGAAATTGAATTGAGATCGGACTTTGTGCTATTCGGACTATCTTGTTAAGTCTTATTCAATGGATGGTCATTTTCGTCTGCCCAAATGAATATTATTATAGACTACAAAGGCACTCTATGTATGCTGTATACATTGTAGATAGAGATTACTGATATTGATCGATAAATTCGGTGAATATTTTATAAATTTACAAAATCATCATGGGAACATCCAGAATAATGCCATTATGTATTTCAATGAATGTGAATTGCAAGTGATGGAATTTTATTGATTTCACAAAATGTTAATGAATTATTTGAAACCACAATAGTAGAATAAAAAATTATGAAAGTCACGTCTGAGTCCCAGCGGAGGGTGAGGTGACTGTTTAGGCGCTTAGATGGGATTAAATGGTTGGTCGTTTTATTGCCCAAATACGATGGTAACGACATTTGCAATTGCATGATAATCTCGGTGATAAAAATAATACAATGTAACCCAGCTAAACCGCGTCCGTTAAAATCAATTGTAATTCTTCCTCATTTTCTATTCTGTTTGATCCCCGTCGATTACAGCCCACCGGGTGGGTGCATGTTACGTTTAGCTAAATAATAGACCGTTGTTTGGTAGAGCATTAATTTACGAAATATCCAATATCACAAATGTGAAAGATTGCCCTTGATGTTTGTTACACAAAAACCAGAAAACCAAAACCCGAAAATATCAAATTAACCGCAGAGTTGGCATATCGAATGTTGTGAATTGTTAATTCTACCAAATGGCTACATTTTGTGTTTAAATTAAATAAAAACACAACCACCGGAAAAAAGCGTCATCAGTAAGCTGTGCATATGTATAAAAGCGTCCATTCAATATATTTTGCATTTAAATTAAAATTCAAATAACAATACCATTTAAATAGAGATAGAGATCGATACACGTTCATTCAATTTATGCGTTTAACAACTAATTCAGGTTAACTTTTTCGATTGAATATAAAATATAATTATAATAAAATATAATCGTATGAAGTAGTTGTGCTACGAATTCATAAACGGCTACAGTCACAGACCAAAATGCGTATTTGTACGCGTGTACTGAAGTGGCTGGTTCTGAGCTAGACAGATTTATTTGAATCCACAAAACAAATTGATTTAAATGAATATTCGCACAGATGCGGTGAAATTGAGCGCATATGAATTATTTAGTTTGATCACAGATTTATAAATCTCTGTCTCTCACTTCACAAAATTTATTTGTCGCGATGGTGGAAAATGTCCTGATTCATGCTGTATTTTAAATGAATCGACACACGAAACAAACATCACTTAGCTCTCCCTGTTGCAAACAGTGGGCAGCAATAAAGTTCCAGCTTTCTCTCTGCCTCTCTTTTTCTGTGGGACAGCAGCTAAACTGAAATTATTTGCTTTTACCCACAAAATAATTAAATCGCTTTCTACCACAGATTGTCAATTAAATTATTTCTGACATGCCATGAATGTGGTAATTTGATTGAAATCACAGGCTAGAGTGAATGTGTTTACCATATTGAAAAATTTAATTTTCAAACAAAACGAAGACATAAAAACCATGCACATGCAAACAGAACCAAATTGAAAATCTAGCCACCGATTTAATCAGCTCTCGATATAATCATTTGAGACTTTCTACCCTCTCGCGGGTGAGAAAGATGATAAAAAAAATTGATAAAAAAAGAGAAATAAAACGTGACTCGCGCCACATATAAACAGTACGAAAAAAGAAAATTAGCTGAAAACTAAGATAGCAACGCGACAAAAGATGGAGCGAAAAATCGTCGTGAGATATAGAGAAAGAAAAATAATGTGTAAGTCGTAAATAGATCATAAAAGTTTGGTCGAAAAATGAAAAAGAAAGCAAAAGCATCAACAAAAATCTTCACAAAGCAAGGGAAACGCAAACAGAAGCAATGTCATTAGCAGTTTTGTTCTACAAATTTTTTTCGTTGTATTTGGTCTTCGACTATACAACAATGGATCCTTTTTGCTCTTGGTTTTTCCGTGTGCTTTTTTTTGTTCAGTAGTTAAGCATATTTCCATGAATTTTTTCAGCATTTGGCTGCAGTGTTGTTATTTTCATTGAATTAACGGGTTTCTTTTCGGGGTGTTGTTGGTCGGTGGCTTTCAATACGACATTGTCGTCACCGCCAGAACTTTGTTCTTTTATTTTTATCTCAGTCGGATATTCTGATTTTGCTATTGGATTTTCATTTTCGGTCTAGTTATTTCATTCTATATGTGCAGTTTAGTGTAACACCGTTTGATCGTTTTTCGACGTGAAAACTTTTGCCTCTTCCATTCACATACACGCCATTATAATATCGAGACTGTCTGTGCACGTGAAAAAAATGCATTATGAATTTGCGGTCACTTGCTTTATTATTTTGTTCCTAACTATTTGCGAACATTAACACACAAACCACGTTTAGTCCCATATTCGATATAAATCTGTATTTTGCCCTAAAATACACTCTCTGCTCGACCTAATGACAAAAATTTTCTCTCTCTCTATTTTTGAATATATCGTGGCGTGGTTGCCCAAATGAGTGAGCTTTTAAGCGAAAACATAATGCGAAAAAAATGTGCGTCCAGAAAAATACTGTGATACAAAAAAAATGGTTGAACTGAAACTTTGAACTTCGCTTTGTTTGTGTTTTTTTGCTCATTTCAAGCAACGAAAATGACAATGCAATGGAAGAACGAAAAACGATGAAAAAGCACGGTCCGGAATTAAGTACGGCATAATAGAAAAGAATAAAGCCAGAACGTTAACAATAATAATACATTCAGTTCGGAGCGCTGGGCTATAAAGCATGGTAATAAATTTACATGCCATATGGGGTTTTTATGATAATAGTCATAATCATTTGTTGTTATAATACGCGCCAATGCCGTCACACCGTCGCTTTCTACAACTGCAATTTGGATGTGCAAGGACGCCCCACGCCGTTATCATCATCTTTGCCATCGTTGTTATAAATACAATAAATATCAAAGTTTTTTTTTTGTTTAAAGACGGAATTTTTGGCATACGTTTGCTGATTGTTTCATTCTTTGTAATATAATTTTGTGTAAACCAAAATTCATTTCGTTTTATGCATCGTAAAAAGTAACAATGAATTGAAATTAGATGTATGATTTTTTTTATTTACTGACTAGTTCACTGACAATCTTATATTTTACAGTCAAAAATTAAATCGATTTCACACAGTTGACCAAATATGAACAAAGCACAGCCAATTGGCAGCCGTTTAATGTTACCGGAAAATTGCACGGTTTCTTTTGGAGAACAAATCATATTCATTCACTGAAATAAATAGTGGTCCGCTTTTTTTATACATCATTGGAATTGCTTAGTTTTTTTTTCTTATGAATACGAATGATTTTGGTTTCCGGTGATTTTCAATTCTTTCAAAATGTTAATCTGCTCTAGGTTTTTTGTACGCACCAACACATTTTTAATTACACGCGACCTATGCCACTATGTATTTAAAAACTTACTGCTGTTTGGTGTACCATTTAAACTTCTATTTCCTGAGGAGATTTTGGCGCCGAGAATAAATTAGTGAAAACCGCTTTATAACTATCCAAAAGTATTTTTTACGACTGAATATTTTTTACTTTTCTGGCTCTCTCTGAAAGAGAGACATTTGCAGCAAGGTGAATATTTTTCCCCACAGATTTTTCACATTTTACTTACTCAAACGCACTGACACGTTTGTAAGCTGAACGAAAAACATATGTTTTTATAATGTGCATGCACAGTAACAAAGATTGATCTACAAACGGATCAAAAGAATCATTCGAATGAATATAAATAACTACAACGAGTTTTTTTCCCTCTGTTTTTCGATCTCTCACACATATTTGTTGGTGCGTCTGTGTATGGTGTAGTATCATTTTTCTGTGTTGGCAGTTGACTATTTGCAGTTTAGCATTGAGTCAAGCGAAAGAGTGATTTTTCACGAAGTGTTCATTTTACTTGCTTTTCGTGGTCGGTGAAATGTAAGTTATGGGTGCAGTGAAGCGAATCACTACAAAGATAATGTCGCGAGAAAAGAGCACATTTGAAATTTATTATCTTGTGTTTGTGTCGTTATGCTGTATAGTCGATTGGTGTGTATATATGTGTGTGTGTTGTATGCACTGTGTATCCAGTAAAATCCTCTGTAACTGAAAATAAATAAATAAACGAAAGCGAATGCCATCAAAATTCACTTTAATTGGGTAACACAGAAAGTAAGTGATGTGTGTTAAATGCGAATGCAGTTGATCGTTGGTAAACGAGTAAAAAAACCGACGTCGGGAAGACAGAGCACAATAATTGTCAAGCAAATGTAATTAATTGCAACCATATGCACTTCAAATAGTTTGGAGATGGGAAAAAAACCGTTGCGTCGAATAGTTTTGAAATCCTATCTCCCCCTCCTCCTCCTTCTTCAAAGTTTGCGTACCAGTTTCTTTGACTGCTTCAATTTGTTCTCACAAAGTGCGCGAGCGACAATGGAATGACGATAGAAAAAGCGTTCTCATTTGTTTTTTTTGATTAATCGTTCTCAATTTGAACTGGTGCTAAATTGAATTTGGCTATTTCAAGCAATAGCTATAAATCTTTTTATTATATTCCAACCAATTACGCACACATAAAAAAGCGAGCAATTCGCTAGCGGCTCACATTATTTTAACGTCTAATTGTAATTTTAAACGAAATCGATGGGCGTGCACATTTCTCAAAATATCGAGCTCCACTTCAAAGTATGAAGCTGAAATTAACACGCACTGACCCATAAATCATTCAAATGGCAAACCAGTAAAGATGACCGTAATGGCAGTTTCAGAGCCCGTATTCGCAATACATGTACCCATCAACACGTGTGATAGGTAGCAGCAGTCAACGCGAACATATATATTCCTTCCATGGACAAATGTGAAAGAAAATAGACATCAATTCCAATGGCGTATTTTACGAACGTGGCAAAAAATACATTCAACAATTTTGCATTTTAACTCTGGTCGTTTCTAGCATGGATGTCGTTTTGTGATCTGAATAATGTTTTGCATTTAGATATTTCTTCTTTCAATCTTTTAAATGGAAATATCGTTTCTCGTCGCTTTTCAGAGCTGCTATGGAACGGACGCACACAATTTGTTGATGAAAATCGACATTAGGAAGAAAGCAAAAAAAAAAACGGTTGACAGCGGTTATTTTTCACATTTCTTCATGAAACATTTTTTTGTGACATTTTGAGTAATGGGCATTTTGCACGCCCATGCTATATCTCAAAATCATATCCGCAAGTATTCATTTCTATTTCGGTAAAACAACAAACTTTTATGTTAATGGTATGTTGATCACCGTCGAAAATCAAAGAAACAGAATATGAAAATCTTAAGGCATTCAGTTGAAGAGTTTCCTTGTTTGGGGAGTTAAACTGAGATAATGACCTGGCATATTAGTTGTTGTGTTTTTATCGCTTGTTAAAATATCCATGTCATTACTTTAATGTTAGTAATTTTGTAGTGTTTTATCGGCCGTATTTTTGGTTGTGCGTCTTGCACAAAAGAATATGACTCTATATTGACTGAATTATTTTGTACACCATACATCCATCAAAATATTCATTTGTGTGTAATGTGTTGGTTGAAATCACATGCTCCTCTCCTTGTGATTGCTTAAATTACCATTTACAATATGATTTATAGGATGATGAATGTTTGTGCCACACACACATATACATGCAATCAAATCATTCCATTTGGTTGGCATCAAAGTTAAATGGATTATGCATATTTTGTCACGATTCTTTTCAAATATGTTTGGACCGATAAATATCATAACTATGAAATATGTCTCGCAAGATTTATATTTTTCCCTTCATTTTCTGTCCCAATACGATCACTTTGAAAATTGATATTAACATTCCAACCTTTCTCAACTCTCTTGTTGTATTGAAATGATGGAATTTTTCCTACTGTAAATTTCGTCGACACTGGTGTTGTCATTCCCTGCATGTCTTTTTGATTAAATTGCAATACTTTATCATATTATAGTGTGAGTGCACCTGATATTCCAGTGAAGTTGTGTCACATACAAGCACGTACGATATCTCATGTCAAATGAGTTGCTTCCTTTTGCATTATCGTCTTCATGTATGCCAATTTCCGTTTTCGTAATTGAATACGGGATAAAAAGAACATTTATGCAAAAAAAAAAATAAGACATCATGTTTTACACTATTACTTTTCTTTCTCGCATCTTAATAAAGTGAAATATGTTATACTTTAACTATTTTACCGTTTGAATTTCATAAAGGCATTTTGCATAAAAAATGCACAAAGACTTTTGTTTATTTTCTTGCGACTTTTATCATTCATCAAATTCTAGTTTAATGTTTATTAAACACATCGCTTTCTTTCTACTAAGGATATACATATGAAATATTCATGTATATATGTATGCGCATTTCAAAATAGTAAAACGTAAGTTCACAATTTACTTGAGTGAGTAAAAAGCACTTTACTTTGAAATTGCCGTCATTCGTTTCTGTCAGCACCATTTTTCTAATATATTTTTTAAGCTTATATTCAATGAATGCATTTCAAATGAATTCTCTGCTACGTTCGTAAACAGCATGAAACTTGAAATAAACGATTTTTTCGAGTTTTTTTTTGTGTGATCAGTATTGATTTTAGCTCGTTTCATCACTCACAAACAAATGCAAACAGAAACTTTATTTGAAGCAAAAATGACGTAAAGCATCCAAAGTGAATCGTATACCTTTCTTGAATGTTTAAGATTAGAAAATACAAACTTTAAATTCTGTTTGTTTTTTAATTTTCCGATTTACATTCCATTCCAAGCAAATATCATCTTCATGTTGTTCAACTTGTTTATTTTTCGATTTAATTTCGAAGTTTTCTTTCTACACACAACCGCAAACGGTGTTTTCTTCGTCCCGTTTTGCGTTTGAATTCCAACAAGAGTTTATAAATGTGGTTTTCTTCGTTGGATTTTCCTTTGGAGTATGTTCTCACTAGGTGGGTCATTTTATGCGATTTTATGTGGAAATTTTGTCGTTATTAACGTATGATCGTTGGGTTTGTTAAATATACAAATAAAACACGAAACATTAACCTTCAAATAAATGGAAAATTCAGATCATTGATTGTAAAGGACGTCTTAAATGTTATTTGTGAACCAAATTGCAATGTAAATATTGTCTTGAAACGTATGATATCTAAACAAACAATCTCCATTAAAAAATATCTACCACAAAGTTTATGCGTTGAATTTGTAATGGTTTTTCATATGAACGGCATGCGAAAAAACATTCAATATATGCAAACAACGACACTGAATCATTGATTAGTGTAAAAATGGCCCCAAGACATTGTGAAACGATGTGTATTTACATGGTTGCCTATGCTCATAAAAGTAGCATGTCAATTTCATTCACTCAAGAGTAAATTAAATGTTATTTTTCGTTTATTTTCATTTCGATGAAAAGGACATCGGAATGAGGCCCAAACAACCAACAAGTGTACACGGTTCGACGAGCAATAGATATATGTGAATTTTCGATGTAGGTCCGATTATGTGTTGCCCCATACCGATTATCATTAACCATTTGATTTTATCAATCGATACACAATCACGTACACCAGATTTTCGATTTCGGTTGACTGCCAAATATCGTCGCCAACAAGCTTGTGTGCTTACATTTTTCTTTATTCGCTGAAATGGCAATGTAACCAAGTGTATATACAAACCCAAACTCACACTACTTATTTCAATGTGTCGTTTTTCAACATTACATCGAAAAGTCAGCACAAAATTCTTTCAAAAGTAATTCTTGCAAAAAGTAATTTAGATCGACATTTAATTTCAACTTGCAACCACACAATACACAAGATTAAAATGAAATGAAAAAAAAAAGAATCATGAATTTGTTCTTGCGTCGTTCAACGTGAAATTAAATTTGTCGCTCCGAATTGTTCCCTCTCTGTGTTATTGGCATAAGCACAACGGGGAGACAAGAATCTTGTCCAGAAAATTGATAATTTCAAAGTAATTACATAGTTGATGTTGTGCTTACTCTTCAAATGCCTTTGCTCTGTGGTTATTTAAGCAATTGAATGTGTGTGTATATATATTTTGTGTGTTTTGCTCTAAATGAATAACTGAATTGGTCTGATTAATACATGACGATGATTGTGCTTGGCCAAGAGCGAGTAAAATAAAAAGAAGAACAGAGAAATGCACTAAGTAAGATGCTTACGATGCTTTATAATATATTGCCTATCAAAAGCGATCCAACCGCATCCAACCAGGAAACCTAATCAATTTAATTTGTTCTTGCACTGTCTTTATATTTGAACAGGCATGACATGAGACCCGTTTGCGACCATTAGATTTCAGAAATAATTACCGTATTATATATATTATTTGTGTTGAATTGTCATTGGTGCGCGTGCAGGCAGTCACTGAGTGGTCTTTCGACAACTTTTTGGTCTTAATAAATATTAATGTGTCGTAGTAGCTTTGATTAAATTTCGGAAATTAATGTCAAAAGCCGAGCAACACTGAAAATATAATGAAAAAAGAAGAAGAAGATAAAACGAAGCAACATCTTCTGTTGGTAAATGTGCGAATACAATTCATCTATCTAATTAAACGTGTACACAAGTTCTTTTTGAACTCTACGTAGGTTTTTAGCATGATGGCATCTCAACGGAATGTATTCTATTTACCGATTTTTATCTAAATTCTTTTTGGCATTGAGCTTCTGATTCAATCGCATTGCTCATTAAACTCGATACGTTATGTGTGTAGTGCGATCGTTTTTCTTCTTCTTTCACTCTTTCTTCGTGCATATCAAGAGACGCCAATAATTGTATTCTATTGTTGTATTGAAATTGTTTCTTTTCTCATTTTGTCGGCTCTACTTAACTTATGATTGATGCCAACTTTGTTGCACGTATTGTTCTACTTTCAGTCCATGGGATCCATTTCCATTAAATACAATAAAGACAATCAAATTCTAATGGAATGTGGAGCCAAGAAAAATGCTTTTTATTCATTGTGCCACTGTTGTTATATAGTTCAGTTTTTAATTCATTTTTGGACAAACAAACGGTTAACGATCTAACTTTCGTTATGAATTAGTAAATGTTTGGCGAAAAAAAGTAAACGAATGCCCAAAAATATGGATCGACCGCGTTTTAATTTTCTTTCAGTTTGTGCCAGCACGTACAAAGTTAGTTGGTGACTATTGTTCGAGAGACATTTGCTTTTTCTCAATCTAACTGGCATAGTCACAGCAAGAACTGATGCCGATAGTAATAGAATGTACACGCACAACAGTACAACATGGGAAATTGGATTTTTCATTGTCACTGTGTGTGAGTGCTCATTTGTTTCGTGCTGATGCTGATGAACAATGCGCTTATGAGTTATAAGCATCCATTAGTGATCAGCGCCTCACCAATTGTCCATTCAACTACCCTTGAATACACATACATACATTCGATGTGCTTAATTTGCCTATTTTGGCCAGTCTCCAAGGAATTTTCGGCTCAAACTGAGTGCGTGGTGCGTACCATCAAATGCTCTTACTTCATTTTTCATTGGTACACTTTTTGTTGGTTAAAAAAAAGTCATCAAGACCTGTTTTTCATCGGCGTGAGTGAATTCTTTGGGCTGGTTTTCATTCATTTTTTCTGTCCATTCTTTTTTGAAGCGTCCAATTTGTTTCATTGATATCGTTTTTGATGCCACTTTGTTCGTCAATTTGTCAGAAATGTATTTCTCTCTTTATTTTCTGTTGACGTTCTACTTTGTTGACAGCAATTAAATTTCAAAATCATTCATTTTCGCACGTACTATGCCAGAGCGTTTGTTATCACAGCGTGGCAATTACCCGTGAGGCAAAATGGATTAAACTGCTTAGAATTCGATTCAAAAAATACATTATTATTATTTTTTTCTGCTGTTAAACACACGTTTCGACTGCGTTATTGATGTCTATGAGAGCCAAGCGTAGTCAAATCTACACTCTGAATCTTAATAATATACGCGCTTAATATGAAGTCGTTGATTTCCATTTTTTTCCGTCCTGTCACATTCTGTATTTTTCTATTTTTTTTTCTCTATTGCCTTTCATTTTATTGTTATTATTATGTGTGTGTCTTTTTCACTTCAATAATTCGTCTTTCTTGCTGTTGCTATTGGTGCCACAGAGATAGAGAGCGTCAGAGAAAAACAGATTCCGTATTATATATGAAGAAAAAAAAATATATGCGTACCGTTAAAATGGATTTTCTGTTTGCGAAAACGAAGCGATAACTGGGGCAACAGAAAAAGCGCGGAAAATAGCAGTTTGAATGGTTCTGCATGTGATGAAGAATGTAAAGGAAGACAGAAAAAATAAGAATAAAAGTTGAAATTTAAGACGAAAGAAATGATAGCAATGGTGATGCTATGTAGTACACTACTGTACACGTCAGTTGTTTTTCTACAAGTAAAATGCGTACTACAACCAACCGATGCGAAAACAAGAAAATGCAAAACAAGGAGAAAATGAATGTATCAGATGTTTAATCAAAACGAGAACATTAGGAAACCACATCGAAATTGAAGCAAAAAAAAAGCAATTGTAGCGAACATTCAGTGTGGAAATCAAATGCGACGGCAACAAATGGCATCAAAACAATGCATAAACAACTTAAGAACTTCAACCAAATCATAGGCGATGATATAATACACAGAGAGAGAATATAAGATATACATAAAATATACAAATGGTGTACATGAAAACGGCATTAAAAAGCCATCGCAACGAATTTTTCGGAGAAAGAATAGAAAATGTGCACAAAATAAGCAAAGCAAAATACATACACCACAACAAGGGCAAACAGTAAAATGGTTTTGTACAATTACCAGTATACCGTTTGTGAGCGAACGGTTGTGCTTTTGTTGGCTTTACTTTCGGGTTATTGTTTTTTATTATTAAATTTTAACATCAACCAAGGAGGTTATCCTTTAAGAGAGAATTCATCATTTATGCGCTCGGATGCACGAATGTTCCAGAAGAGCATAAAAACATTGTTGAGAAAATATTTAAAAAGACAGAGAAAAATATAACGATGATGATGAAAATGATGCATACAATAATATGAATAATCATATTAAAAAGAGATTTTATTCACTCGATGCAAAGCAGTGGTGCCAATGGTGTTCTCCATTTAAAACCATAGATTCCATGACATAGAACAAAGCGCTCATGATATCTTGTTTAATTCCCTTTTTTCAGTCTTTGGTGTGTTCTTTTTCAAGATGGATGATATTAAAACTGGACTCAAATAATGAGTGATCTTGTTACTAGGAAAGTTTCTTTTCTTCTAAAGAACTATCCCTTTTTTCTACATTTTCTTGTAGTGCACTTTTTCTTTGAATAGACTTGAAATAGAACGCATTTTCGTTTTACAGAAATACTGTTACGTAAAAGGTACATTGAAAATTAATGAATAAATTATATTGTTAGTTGTTTGCGAAAACGTTCATTATGAAGTGAAAACAAAAGATTGTATGAAAAGCTAGTTAAAGCTTTGGCGGGTGTGAACCGATTTCCCTTCCACGTTTCAGTCGTCATTTGCATTCTTCTGAAAATTCTTCCGCATCTCTTATCTCGCCTCTAGGAATTCAACACATTTTCGGAATGCATCGAAATGACTCAAGACATATTTGAGAAGATCATTCATGTAATAGCTCAATTCAATTTTATTTCGGTTGGCGTCTTCAGTTGACACTCCCATATAATGTAACATCTAACATGCAACATTGCAAATTTCGTGAATTAAAATTCAATTTTAAATTCTGCAGGTATTTTTTATGGACTAGTTCACTGTAGAAGTTTTATTGTCGACGTATTGAAGAGGGGGCTTGAACATTTGGATATGAATTCATTGTTTAAATTGGGAATAAAATCAAAGTGACAACATTTAATTCTCTTCATTTGATGCGAGGCAAAAAAACAGTCTGAAAACATCAAATGAAGTACCTTTTTCCATTTTGCTAAATTGATGTGCGCGGTGTCGAATCGAAATGTGCTGAACAAAGAGTTGATGCTCACATTTTCTTTTTTCTCTCTTCTCTATTTCACGTACGTTTTTATTGCACGCGTGTGATTTTCGAATTGAATTGAAAACAAGTGAAAGCAATACGTCATACTAACGAGCGAAAGCATATGAGAACAAAACTGAACAAAAGCCGGGTAAAATGTCGGAATATTTTATATACATATTGTTATCCTCATCAAGCGTTTGCATGTGGCTTTTTTATCATTTCAGTTACGTTGCTTTCGTCGACATTTCGTGAATTACTTCCTCCGTATGGTGTTGCTCTTTTTCACACTTGGATGATCTGAAGAGAGCTCTACATTTTTCAACATGATCCATTCAGAACCATATATAGATTTTTCATGACAAACGCTCGAGATTTCATATGACAAAAAAATGAAACAGAATGTATGGCACAACAGTGAATTGATGGTTAGATTTATATAAACGTTATATTTTTACACTTTGGTTTGCAACTATAAACATGGATTATCTTGCATTTCAAAAACACACCAGGATTTCACTGTTGTTGGTAATGTTTGCACTCTATCATCAATAAATATTTTGCAGTTGAGATTTTATTTACATTTGTGAAAAGTCTTTTCATACTTTCGACGTAAATGCATAAATAAGCTTCATTTGAATTGATGAATTGAGTGCAGGATGGACTGAAAATTCTGTGCAGTCAGTAGTGGTAATTTTGCTTTTGTATATACATATATATGTGTGTGTGTGTCGGAAATAAATGTTCGAAGAAAACGTTTCGAAAACACAAAAGGACAACGATAAATATTGACAGGTTATTATCGTAGTGAACATTGATTCGCCAACAAAAGCATCACACAAATTAGTGGAAGATGGAGAGAAAAAGACGTATGCGTCTATGAAGAATAAAGTTCAGTCGACTTGAAGACACCTTATTACGATAAAAACATGCTTTTACACCCAACAAGGGAGTATATACAAAACAGAGCCAAACGAAACGTGCACTACATAAAATATTATTTTCACTTGACTGTGCACATGCATTTTGCACCCTGCCAATGTTTTTTAAGAAAAAAAATATAAAACTTTAGATTGTTATGTTGTCGATGTGTTTCGCTCTTTCTTTTCGCACGTTTATCACACAGCGCACACACATATTGACAAACATTGACTTTCATACAAGCAGTCTTTGTTTCGAACATTTACCCATCGTTTGCGTCGATTGTTTGCAATGCGTCTTTTGTTCAATCCTTTTTCGTTTGTATATTTTGTGGTCTTTATTTCGTTTTGTTTGAATATTTCATGAAAATGAAGCGTGAGTTGCTTTTGTACCCATTCTGTCTTCCCATTACCGTTGTTTTGAACGGCTTTGAATGTTGAAACAACATTTTCCCTCGATTTTTCCATCTTGAAATGAACATTTTTTTCATTCTTTTTTAGTTTTGTTGATGGCCATTTTTCCTTGACAAACAATGTGATTGCCGTTCGAAAAATGGAATCTCATGAATTCAAATTTGATTGCATTCTATTTTTAGATAGAAAACATGTCCATTTTTTATCAATAAGATTACTTCTTGATGGATTTATCTCCATTTTGATACAAATACACGTGTGTGTGGGTGGTTAACGCACCAGTTTGTGGTGTGTTTTTTGCATGGAGAACGTTTTCAAAAAGGACAAAATTTGATACCTTCATACATTGTCTCGAATTTCACGAATTTGATGAGGTATGTAAAGTGTTTCAAACGCAATCCTGGGATCATTGATTAGCCATGCGCTTATAGAAATAAAAATCCATTTTTTTTTCTTCTTTCGTCATCATTTTTCATCATTTTTTGTGGGGTCAAAAATTGTTTTCAATATCACAATGAAAAATAGCTGCAATATTTATCAAACTCCACATCATCGGTGACAAAGTCACAAGAATTTCAATAAATTCTATTGAATTTCAATACTTTGGGTTAAATTTCTTCGACCTTGTCCCTTAAAAATAGAATTCATTCAAGAGAATCCTTAGAAAAACGGTTGATATTGTGTGAAAAACTCTGTGAATTGTGTAATTTTCATTCGAAAATATTCGAAAAGGACTAAGAAATTTCTAGTTGAAAAATAACGACAAATATATGATTTTATGTTATATACCATGTGGTTTTTTGTATTTTTTTTGTGTAAAACCTTTTTATATGTGATGCAATTAAAGTTCTATTTAGATTATTAGTGTTAGAGAATGGAAAAAACTGCATACATTTTCTTGGTCATATTGAAAAGGGTCACGTGACGTGGAAAAAAGTATGGCATTAAATAGATGAGTGTCAGATGTATTCTACCTGACTGGGTTGGTTTGCATAATGATATTAGGTGAGAAATATTCTCCGGTGCGTCACCCATTCTCTTTTGGCTTTGCAAATAGGAAAAGTTTTCACTATAGCCGGAAAAAAAGCCGAATGTAGCATCAAGAATAAAAAATGGTGTATAATATAAGAAAAATGTCAAAAGTTGAATATCGCAATAGTATGCCACAGCGTTGAAAAGATTACAAGTACGGAATAAAAAAAAAACCATTCCAAATGTTCAAGGCGGGTCAAAGTTTTCGGGTCTATTTTTCATCTTTTTTGTCGTCTTTTTTTCTGTGCAAACCATAAAAATTCAGCGCGCTCATTGCTGATATTACGCATGCTGTTTTGTTGAATGTTGCGCATTTGATATGTCCTCTTATTTAATGTTATCATGAGTCGCTTTTTTTATCGTTCACCAATTTTATATGTGTACTAGGGACGAGTGTTGGTTTTATTGTGCGAAGCTTGTGGTCGAGTGTCAAGTTCCAACAATGCATGTTATGATAGTGTTTTTGTTGAATAATCGCAATTGGCAATCGCACTTTGAATACTGCAGTTGTGCTGCTCTCTGACATTTATAAGTTCAACCCTATGTAAAGACATTGCTTTCCTCTTCTTCTTCATTTGCAAGAAGCATGTGCTTTATAGCAGCTTAACTTTGAGATACCAGGTGGCAGCACATCTGCGTGTTCGAAACCCAATACATTGCTTTAAATGGATTGCGAGCAGAGCGTGGCCATAGTGATATCACTTCGAACGCATTAACACAATCCATATCCCTGCCTCAAAAATCGTTTGAAATAGACTATATAATTTCGAGTATATCGGCCGCCAACAATGGCCTCTGGATATATATGTATAACATGAAATGTGTCGAGCATGGAGTCTATGGGACTTGTATTGTATATACTTTGTTCGCATTTCACGGTTGAATGCGAATATTTAACTAGCAAATGCAGCCGCAAACCACTCTCACTTCATTTTCATTGTGACGAGTCCACAAATACATGTCCGACTTTTGAAAAAGTGATAAACTAAAATTTTACCAGCAGAAATTTTGAACGCTTGACATGGCCACCGCTTGTCGAAAGTGTTGAAGTTGAAAAATATTGAGACAACAATACAATAGTTTGATATTTTGTTGCGTATATAAGGTTTGATGCTGCTTTAATGAAAAGGTTTTATTGCCCGTTCATGTCTCACTCCATCTAGTTATTTATTTTGGTAGCCATGGGCAATTTACAAAAGTGGTATCGTTGCTGTTCTTCAACATGGCTTTTACATGTTGAGTGTGGCATTCTTTCGGTCGCCTTTGCTTTGAATACTTTCACTTGCCGGAATTGGAAGTGCTTTGAAATCAAATACACACATGATTTTCCGCACTTTTATTCCAAGATTTATTTCACCGGCATATTCTTCATCATTTGGCATTAAACTCTAATTTCCCTATTTCCCAAGTGAATTGGTCTCCATTTGCAATGCAAGCAACCCAAAAATTAATCTGAATCGACAAAAATAGCGGCGATTTTTTTTTTCTATTGCTTTTCGTTTTTCTCACAATCATGTGGCATCGGATGTTTTTTTCTCGATTGTCTGTTTATAAAATAAAACGGGCAATCGGCGAAAATATCAAGTTCATGGAACAAAGCAATGTAACTGCCATCAGTTATCGAGCACTTTGATTAAGTGATGACATCAAACCAATTTTAATATAGAATTATTTGAATGGCGTTTCCGATGTGAGCTGAATTGGCGAGTAGCTTCAATTTCGAGTTTATGGTATGCAATAACAATACATACGCTACATAGCTTCTATGCAAAAATAGAAACGTTGGTGACAGGTCACAGCATGAGAATGATTTATATTCGCTTTCGCACCAGTAGGCTTGAAACTTTGATGGATACACAATATACACACACACACTTTTTTTATCGTAAATATTTGCGCGACAGTGATACTGCGCTGAATGTAAAAAAAACGAACTCAGCAGATAGATCAATAAAAAAATTATGTTTGTCCAGTTGATAGCATATTTTTCAGCTTTCATGTCACATGCATTAGCACAATGTGTAATTTAATATAACATTTTACTTTAAAAGATGAGTAGGCTAGATGCATTTAACTGCTGGTGCTGCTGTTGCGCAGGGACCTGAATCTGAATCGAATGGAATGACGACGGGAACTGTACATCAAACGACAAACTTTGTATAACCACTTGACACTGGTTTGGTTTTAAATTGCCATCGCAACAATTCACTTGATTTTACTGACACCACACACATATATATGACACATGCAACGCCTGTAATAAACACCATTTATTCGCATATTGCAATGCCAATTAGAAGTGTTTCAATAAAAAAAAGAACATTTAAATTGTACGAGTGTGGTGACACATACATTGTGTGGTGTCAAGAACCCGACCATATTGCCGTATTGCATCAAAATTATTACTCTATTTACTCAGTTCTACAGAGTGTTGTGACGCGAACCCATGAGCTATTATGTTTAATTATAAAATAATAAGTTGTGTTGGTCATATTTTGACGGCAAAAAATAAGTCTATATGCAAAAAAAAATGGTGTACGATAAATCTGATGATTTAACGTCAAGCACTCTGCTTTATATAGATTAATAAATGAACATCAAAAGACCCTCAGCTCTCTTAATCAATGAAATTAAATGGATTGAAGCAAGCTGTTTTTGTCGACGGTCATTGACAGCGTCATTTTGTGCCAATGGGCGGAACAACTAAATTGACAACTTTGCTAAAGATATTGGTATTTGGATTTTTAGCTATAATTATTTATGTGTGACTAATATATCAGACAGCTAATGATGCGGGATACGCGATGCGAATACTTTTGCATCCTCCCCCCACCTCACTTTTTTCATCTTGAACTAAATATTTTCACAAAAGTTTGTCATGTTAATTGTTACGACGGCCTACACACCAAGCGCCACAATGTCGATACAAACTAATTTCAGGGCAGCATTTGCAAAATATGGACAAAACTTTTTTTTACACAATAAAGTGAGTGTTTCGGATTACTTTTGACATGTACAAAACCAAATTCTCATGGTTTTTGTCATATCAAAAATTATCTGGTGTTGCACGAGATGGATTTGTGTTTCGTATCAACGTCAACATAATGATGTATAACACGATGGAAAATTGACATTGACGGTCTGCTCCAAATGAGTTTTAATTTTCAATCGTAAAATAAGTTTTGATTAGACTTCACGATAAGTGTCCAATATAGACGGAATGATTCGCATATCAACCAAATCGTGTCGCTTCCATTTTAAACTAATTGGTTTTTATATAATTCGACTTGAGCCCGGGTAGTAAATCAAATAAATAGTGAACAAGGAAAACGAGTGAAAAGTAGAATTTTTTGAAAATGGATAATTTTATTGTGTCAACACAATTGTTTGCAAATCGAGTCAAATGCCAGAAGTTTTGAAAGAGCTCAAAACGTCTAGCTAAAATTCAGCAAAGCATGCAAAGACACAAATGAAATTGCCTTGAAATAAGATAATCTAATGAGTGTTTCACATTCTTTTGAAAGTGATGGGTCAAGTCTAAGGGAATTTGCAATTTCACCCGGAATTTGATAGAAGAAGAAAAGTTTTTGACTCTTATAAAAACCACAACAAATGGCATTTTGTGTCAGTAATGGCTTGAAAAATGAAATCCCAAATCAAAAAAAAAATTCGAGAGCATCATCATCCAGCAGCACCAACTGACGAACACTTAAGCACTAAGCAGTTTGCTCATTTTCCGCACGGTCGATTGTGCAATTTGGAGTGGCATTAGAAGAAGAAAAAACAAGATGCAACAGCTTCTCTTTCATTCAGTTCGCAATTTGAGAAGGATATTGAAATAAATGAAGTGCAAAATTGGAATCTGATCGGTTTTTCCTTTCGACTTGCACCAAAGAATCGCCGAAGACACCGAAAAGGAAAGAAAAGTACGCAAATTTTTCGTTCATGTTCAAGAACTTATATCGACTTAGGATTTTCGTTGGCCATGGATTCCCTGTGTGCAACTGTGAAACCAATACCGTTCACAGCTTATTGGATTATGGTGATTACGACAAAATGATGGAATTTTCTATGTTTTTCATGCATAAAACGACGAACAGAAGAAGAATAACAAGAGAAGATGGCAAAAATACCACAATATTTTGCTTATCCAGCTATCTGTCATAAATTTATATCCAGACGATAAGTGTGTCAACGACCTTAAGAATTCTTACATTGAACCGTCGAGTTGTTACCTTCGAAATTGTTATATTCTAGAAAGATATTGATAAACTTTAGTTATGTGTCGCTCTTATCTTATTTCCATCTTCAACAAAACAGACGCCGAATAAATTGAGTACAAAACCCGTTTGCCAAAAAAGTATGAGCAAAAATCGCCATGGCACATATTTCTTTTTTGTTGTGCTTCAAAGTAAAAAAAAACTATATTTTCACAAGCGGATGGATTGCACACTTGAACATTTCCAACAGATTGAGTTTTTCTCATTATGCTCAAGTATCTCGCATTTTGAAGTTTTTTTTTGTGCAGTGTGCGAACGTGGGTGTGAGAGAAAATCCAACATTATTATGAATTTTTGTTTGTTCTTTTTATGTTTCAACTGCTGTTCGTCTATCATCTTGATGAGCTTGCGATTGAGTTGAGAGAAAAATTATCTCGACGGAAATAAGAATATTCATTATTTGGCGCGTTTGCAAGTTTTCAAGATCCATTCAGCTTTAACGTTTCATCGCTTGATCATCATTACTGATTCATCATCAGATCGGAAGAACACGGGGCAGAATACGGGGGTGTTTCGTACAACTAATTGGAGAACTGCTGCTTCCCAAACAAAATTAGGATACATAATCTGTGTACTTGGTTCCTTCTTTTTGCTATTTTTAAACATGAAAAGTTTCCAAGAGTAGAAAATTTTCAGAAGCACGGCACATGCTTGTGTGTGTTTGCGTGCGTGCGTGTGTTTGGTATTCGAGTTGAACAGTGTACGACTGTTGCACAGCAATTGTGGTAGATTCAGGCTACACGAGCGCGCATCGGGGAGTACATGTACCAAATATTTCATGAAAAATGTAAATGGCTTCAAAATCAGTCGCATACCTATTAAAAAACTTTCTCTTGGCATCTACACACGCTTGTCGAAATCGCATTAGAATTTATTCTCTTTTTTTTGTTGCATGAGCATAGCTGATAAATCGAAGTAGAAATATATTGTTGAAAAAGTGCTCAAAGGCATAAATTGTCGGATGAGCTGGCTTTTTTAAAAAAGCTAATTCGAATGTATGCAGAGATGTTTTAAAGAAGAATTATTTACTATTTGCTCTTGATTTGCCGCTTTTGCTTTGGGTGGTACGATAGCCTAATTGCAGCTTCACGTTAATTTATGTGGAACGCAATTTTCAGTCAATACCAATTTATTGCGGCTCATTTTTTCGCTTTGCTATCGCTATTGCTTCGGAACACATTGTATTTTTAGCAATAATAAATGAGCAAACAAGAATAAGCCAAATAAAAATTTACATCTGCAAGTGGTAGAAGAAAATTGTTAAATTTTCAGTAAACAAACCGAGAATTGGGTGCACACAGGCATTGTTTTAGTGTGGATTGTGTAATTCAAATAGCGGAAGCAAATGGTACAAGCATATTTGTAGTGTGCAACTATATATATACATGTACCGGAGTTAATGTGAATTTGATAAAGTTCAGCTATCCCATTTGAAAACACATCGAGACACACATATACAAATATTCGCATGAAGAAAACACAATAACCAAACAAAAGGGAATCACAAACAAAACACTCACGACATGAGATGCGAATGTAATAAATCTTGAGCGATTGTTGGGCGAACACAACCTGTGTCCTGTGTGTCAAGATTAAAAATGTTAACGACTTTTCATGGCTGCTCGAGAAAAAAAGGCAATTGTGTATGCGTGAATAATGTTCGCGATCAAAGTTTTCCACAAATCTATGGAATTGTTATCATGTTTGGGCTATATAAACATTACTTGCATCCGTTCATGTGATAACTAGTTTGCTCATTCGAAAACATCGGAATTTTAAGCAAGGAAACCATACAAATGGGATTTGACTCCCTCATCCAGACGCGTTATCGCAAAATACAAGTTTTATTCTCTCTTCATTATTTTTTATTCTATTTGGACAAAATATATATATGTTTTCATCGTGCAACTTAACTGAAGATGAAAATTTTTCATTCAGCAGCCAAAAACTTTTCCAGTCTTATTTTCTTTCATGGAAATGCAAGGATTACCCATGAAATAACATACGATTAAACATACTCATTTCGTCTTTTCAGTCCGTTTTCCATCTATTGAATCGTCTTTTCTATTCTCTCTATCTCTCTCCCTCTCTCTTTTTATCTCTTTGTGTATTTCTTCCTCTGTATCAGTGGTTATTCTTGTTTTTCCTTTTTTTTATTATGTCGGTCGTAACTTTACGTTCGAAAATTTTTCAGATATCATCGATCAATGATTTTCCTTCCCTACCATTTATCAGAACCTATAGAATTTCGTTGCTTCTTTCCTGTGTGCAAGCTTTTCTCGCAAATATGTATTGCTTCATCAACTATACATTGAGCAAAGTAAACGGGAGCATGTAATAAAAAAGACTCAGCAAGAAACCTTAGGAGCCCAGCCCACAACGATGAACAGTTTATATCAAAATTTATGCGACGCATAAGAATGAAAACGACGAAATTCACGATAAAAATTGAATTTATTGATTTTTTTCTCTCTTTTCCTCTTACCATATATCGACACTTTTGCTCTACCAAAAAAATATGTATGCCACGCAGGAAACTTGTTGAGCAAAATATTATGCGAAATTATGCGAAGTAAATGTTGTATTTTCATTCGATCATATATTTCCTGTTTCTAAGTTGATGTCTATCGTATATATTTTCATATAAGTTGATGAAATTATGTCTTCCGAAACTGACTAAATAACTTTATTGTATGCTAGAGAATTAACAAATTGCTCTTTCGACACAGTGGTGTCGTAAACATCAGTGAAGCTAGAAAATAAAAATGACTCATAATGTATATGTGAGTATATTTAAGGAAAAAAAAATTATATTATTATTATTTTGACTTTTAAATTAGCCCGCAAATCTTCTATAGCATCGCATACTAATATCTACAATGTCTCTGCGTGTGTGCCTACGGAAAGGGAGGCTGACACACAATTTTTTTCATAAATTAGGCGTTAAAAGTGATTTTCCGTGTTTTTTTTACGCTGACACTGCCATTGGTTTTCATTATTAATTCCCCATCTCGTTAGTATTAAATGTGGATTTGTTGTCGAGTGCTGTTTTTCGCCATTGATTCATGTTGTAGTTTATTACAGATTTGTTGCTGTTTTATAGGAAAATTTTGCGCGACCTGCAACGCGCGTTATAGGTAATCGAATTCGTGTGGTATGTTTCACATCTGTGTCCCCAATCAAATCATGTTTTTCTTCTTCTCTTTTTAACGTTGTGAGCTCTACCTTTGTGCCAAAAGCAGCCGCACAGTACCACATACGTAAGTGTTATGCTCAATCCCGATATGACCGAGTGTAGAGAAATTCTAATTGTGAATTTGAAAAAAATCCATAGCAAAATAACAGTAGATGTATGGCACAATGTCGATCGATGCGTACAAAAAACCATTCATATTTTTTTTATTGTTTTGTTTCAATTAACATTTGAAATTTATTTGAGCTTACATGTTTACCTTTATGTTTCTCATACAATGCACACGTTAGAGCAGTGTGGAACCGATGGTATGGTTGATATGCCTTCAATAATATCAAACACGATAGCCGTTGTTACCATTTGTGAATATTGCCTGGCATGCCTCAACGAATATAATTACATTTGCATGCAGATTAGATTGGCACTTTGACACAATTGAGTAGTCAATTTAACATTTTACACGAAACAACAGTTCAAATCATCAAATCAAAATACAAAAAACGAAATAGGAAATTAAGAATGTAGGTTCTTTGTCCCTCTCGCTCTGTAAATCACTAAGTGTTATATGTTCAAGTTTTTGTCAGGTGAAAAAATGTTTGCGTGAACCGAAATTGAAAATAGATGCTCTCACGCTATACAAAATGCATGTACACTTGTGAAAAAGTCAAAGTCTTATTTGGCTGTTTATTTCGCTTCAACGGATTTTTCTCTATTTCTACAACGAAAAGAAGAAAAGAACGCAATACTAACGATACATTGGCAGCTGTAAGTTTTCACTTTGACACGGTATTCGCTCTCACTAACAAGCAATCACCTTTAATTCGATTTCGATCAACTTTCTTTGACACAAACTTTTTACCATAGATCTTTTTTCTGTCTCATTCATTCTTTCTCCCTCTCTATCTCACACCGTCTCAAAGTATTATAGCAATGTTAAAGGGTCGACAATATCGAAGTTGTTGTGTACGTTCAGGGCAAAAGGTAGTCAAGTGAAACGAGCGCGAGTGTTAAATCTCTGCACACAAAATCGGTTTCTGTTTGAGACGCTTTTTGTTTTCTCGTATTTGTATTTTGAAATGTGTGGCGCGTCGCGTTGACACAATCATCACGTCTAATTTTTTTCTCTTTTTTTTTTGTTATTCCTGTTACGGCAACTTTTATTTGCGAGTTTGATTTTTTTTTGTTTGTGTTCGGATTATTTTTTTCAATCTATTGTTATTCTGTCGCTAAAGTTTTGCGTTCAATGTTGTTTTTTTGTGATAAGTGTGGATGTTTTGTCTCTTGACGGCGTTGATTTGAAAAAATAAATGCTAGAAAGAAAAACTGTGTGTTTGCATGCAGAACATAGAAAGTAACTATATTACCGTTTTCCGCTTATGTTGACTACAATCACTGATTTGCCTCTTTGTTAGTAGCTTACTTATTATGCAAGGGGGTTTATTATAAGCACAAAACACTTCACTGTTAGAAATTATCTGCCTTTTTTCGTGTTTATTTTGTCGCTATCCTCTCAAACAAATGATACACTTTTCCGAGCCGAGCCAATCACGATCTATCCAAATGCCAACTCTCAAGCCATATAAAAGGTTTGCCTGTTTACAAATCAACAAGATTTGCGTGCAACATCAAAAAATCGTATCTCATTTTGCGCGCGATAAAGTTTGGAATGGCATCAGCTTGAATAGTCTTTCGAAGCATTATTTTTTCTTTATTTTGCTTGTTTTTTTCTTCTTCTTCTTCTTCTCAATATCACTCTCACTCGTTCTGCACGGCAAATGTATTATTTGTTACAATGTCAATGTTATTTCACTTGTTCACATTTCTTGAATAATATAATGTTCTATAATTGGATTGATAGGCTGTATGAATAAACAAACAATATCGAGATCGAGAACGAGCTACGAATTTGTGATTGTTCCGACCGATACAAATGCAATTGGAACAACCATTACATTGATTTCTGTACAGACAGTTCTCGTTTTATTCGGATGCCGTTGATCTGCTGTTGCTTGTATATATTTTTTTATGTTCGATTCACTTTTTCCACTCTGATTTCCACGGGATGCGCGAGTACGAAGTGAGAAGATAAAAATCAAATGCAAACACTATAAATTTTATATTTATTTTACAGCTTAAGCTGAACGAAAAAAAAGAGACACACAGACACATATACACGCATATATATATTTATTCACAAGTAGCTATTGGTTGGCAACGACGAATTAAATATGGAAATTGGCGGATTTTGCTATTTCAACACGCTTATCGTATATATTTTATTGGTTTTTATTGTATTTGGAAAATTGTGCTTCTTCAAATGTTTTAGTACAATTTAATAGAAAAAGACACTTTTAACATTCGTTTTAAACAATGACATTTATTTACATTACTTTCATCTTGTATTGTTAACGATATTGCCAATATATTATCGAGATGTGATTGCACCACAAAGTATAAGTTGCTCCCTCGACTAATTTGTGACTCTTTTTTTTATTGCTGGCAATTAGTTTATGAAAGTCGTTTTTATACCAAAAGTTCTCATCGAATTGGAATTGATCACTCTTCACTAATTCACTTGTTTGTACGAATGTTTTAAATTTCAATTTTATTATATTTTGTCAGAAAACTTCTCTTACATTGATTTAACATATTGGTAGAAATGCAAATTGAACCGAATAGATTTCATGCGATTGGTCACAACGAAATGATGATTGGTTTTGGTGACTCGAATTGAATGTGATATGAATGTTGGATGATTTTGATAAACGCAAAAATTTCAAACTGAACAAATGAAATTGGTTGTAGTACAATGATGATGGTGACGACGACGACGATATTGTGAACGCAAAAATTCACCGCACGCAAGACAACGATTATTTCGTGTGCGATTTGAATCAACGATGCGGTACAACTGATTGCTGTCGACAGTTTTGAATTTCAGTTTCATATTCGTAGCCAAGTACAAGTGCCTTCGTTTCAAGCCACGTAGTTTATATGGGGCTATTGCATGTGCGCGCAGCAGCATACAACAGCTCTTTACTACAGGGAGACTACACTGTTAAATTGAAGCACATGACTTGTTTCGTAGTTGCTCCCGCTCTATCTTTGTACATTCTCTTCTTTCAGTCATATAGGCAGCAGCAGCGATGGAAGACCGCAACGACGACGACAGCAACAACTGACTACGTTGTATGTGAGAATGTTCTCTCTTTATTTTGATATATGAAAAGTGCGTATTTCATCAATGAATGTTAATACGCGTGTTAGTTGTTCGAATTTGAATCGAACATGGGAATGCTATTCACTCATTTCTCGCCTTCAAACAAATTGGACCTGAATTCAATGATTTCGAAATTGCATCCCATTTTACATATGTATATACCACTTTTAGTTTGTTACAAAGATACAAGCACTGCCACTGTTTTTGTGTACGAAGTCGTGAATGGGGGGGTAAAATGCTTATGGATGTCATTTCATGCATGGATCCCTCAATGAGTATTAATTTTTGGTGATGGAAATGTGTGCGTGTGACTTCATTCCTGGTTAAACATGCTTACACTCTATTATAATACGAACACGCTCTTTCCATTTTCTCGGTTACACGTTCCAATGTAAAATGTGATAGCTTTTTCTATCCATTGTTTCATTTAAAATGTTTGCGGCGAAAACCGTACAGTTCCGAATAAATATTCACGAACGCTTTATTCCAAATATTTCGGTTAAATTTAATGTAATTGTACGCATCGCATATCCACTATATGCATATTTGGAAAGGTGGAGCCGGTAAATATAGAAAAATAAACGGATTTTCACCACTAAATCAAGCGCTATTTTTGGTGCTCAACTAACGGATAAATGAATGTTGACGCGCATTCAAAATGCTCAATTTAATACACTGGAAAAATGAGCTAATCGCTCGGTACATATAATCTAATATTCAATTTAATGGATTGTGTGTTTTCACAGCGTCGCATTTAAATATGCACTTGTTGTGTGTTTTGTGTAACGGTCCATTGTTTTACAGCAGAACATTACACTGATGGTGAATATTTTTTTAAAAAATATCAGGCATTTCACCCAAAATGGAACATATGAATTCAAAATTCCTTCAATTTCGATTCGGATAAATTTTGCATTACATTAATAAACCGTGCGTTTTGTCTATCAATTTTATTCATTCTGTCTGTCATGAAATGGTAAATACTTCGCGAATTAGAAAAAAGTATGTGGCATTTTTAGATGAGTTATTGTGATGCGCTCACTGACTGGGCCATAAATCCAACGTATTAAATGTTTGTATGCAAAACACAAAAGATAAAATACAGTTCTGTGCTTTCGTTATTTTGGCATACGAAAATGCCAAAGTGTATTTTGTGCAAATCCATCGAGTGATTGGTGTATTTGGTTTTCGTGTTTCGTTTTTTTCTCTCTTCTACTTTAGCTTTATAAATTGGCCAATCGGTATTCAGTTGGCGTTTTACATGTGTAAATGATGCAGACAAAGTCTATGCAAAGTGGAACACTTCAATTTATGTTTTGGTGTTAGCATTAGCTTTGCCGTTCTTTTTCCTGAAATCTATTTTTTTTTTCATCGTGCATCATGAGCTTATATGTTCTTGGGATGGGTGCAAATTCTATGGAGAGAACGTTTGAAACATAATTTTTTCGCTCTAAGGAATAATAAATGGCTATGGCATTAGCAACAACAATATAAAAGCCCCCCCTCACACTTTGGATGAGCATTTTATACTGATCTCCACGGAAATGTTTTACATCGACGACCAATTCATATGTAATAAATTGGTTGCTCCGCATCTAAGCACAAATGCACTCACGCGCGTTCAAACAGTATTGCCTATTCGGTAATACATTGCAGGAGATTTACTTTTTGTATCAAATTTTTCATTTAGTTTTTCATTGTCATAACATGCACGGGAAGAAGTCAAAGATTGTGATACTTTGTTTGTGTGTGCGAATATCGATTTAAGTTGTAAAATCAACAGAGTGTCCGTTTTTCTTGTGTATTTTCAAAGTAAATTCTTTTCATACGTGTATAAAATTCTCGGAACACAGCATAAAGTGAATCGATGAATGAAATAAAGTTTTGTAAGTAAGTTATCGATTTGATCGTGATATTGATGAATCACATCTTGGAATTGGATGTCGCAACAGAGTGTGCTGAAGAAAATTGAGAATTTCATCAGAAACAGCACAACAGCATGCCATCTTCTTGATAAAGGTGTTCAAACGATTGGATTTTTGAATAGAGGAAGTTTGATAACTACCATCGAGCTATACATTGAACTACCATCCACGTTCCGACGATAAAAAAAATATTTACAAAATCCATTCGTTTCGGAAAATCATTTGCTAAACTGTTGACATCCATTTCGAATGGCCCCGTTTCCATTTAACACTTTACATCTTGAGCATTATTATGAAAAATATTAAATGACCGAGCACGAACGTCGAATCGTTTACGGCTTTTGGCGTACAATGAAAATGTAAAAGAAGCGTCAATCGAATACTAAGCAATACATTTTCATTCAATGCTGGAACGGATCTCGATACATAAAATGATAAAGAGCACAAAAAAATATATCGCTTTCAATATTCAATGGCATTTTCTTATCGAAATAGCTAAAAAACAATAAGCACCTTTTTTCGATTATTCGCTTGATCCCTTTGCTGTTCAGTGTTTGCAGAACCCTTTTTATCGCCACCTTTTGTACAATGATTTCATAGCAGCGAATATAGTGGCACACTGTCAGTAGGCACTCTGAATTTTTGCACACAATTGAATTCGTTCTAAAAATGAATGACATTCAAAAAAAAAATGAATTGACCCAGGTCATAAAGTTTTTCCTTCTTCTAATGAACACTTTTATGGCAAACACACACACACAAGATTGACATTCACCAAAGCAACGAAAATCAGTCGTCTGATTATGCTGGATAAATATCCGCTGTTGGACATATCCGGATGGCAACAGTTTGACATAGTTGCAACAGTTTGTGTGTGCTAGTACCGTATACACATTTGATATTGCCATCTTGATATTTCCAGAAGCGGTTATTTATCCAGCATAATTATTCGACTGATGAAAATAATCATACGCCTGAGAAATCGAGCTTTGCGATCACTTTTTTCTTTTGAATATTAACACACATCAGCAGAAATTCCAACGCCCTTACGCTTGAATTTTCTTTAATCTAATACTGGCGTTGAAAAGACAGAGTTCATCATCAGCAACTATTTGAATCCGGTCTGCCTGCATATCTATGATGAAAATTATTAAAACAAACTCGTCGCGCATATCGATAAAATATCTAGAAAAAAGTGAGTTAAAACTGCTGTTCTTTAGTCTGCATTCGTGTCACTTTTCGCTTTCAGTTTTTTTTTTCATCAACGACGCTGACTATAGAAGAAATTGTGACAATTTACCGCCTAAGGATGCGCTCACTGCATTTTTAATGGAATTTTATTCACTTCAGTTGTCGTTTGTTGTTTTTTTCTCTTTTCTTTCAACCGCCACGCCACGTCTTTCTTTTGATAAGTCAATCTATGTCGTTGTGCCGATTTCATCTTCATCTTTCATTTTAATACGGAGAAATGTGTGAGAATGTGTCTTTTGCAATCGACTAAGATGACTTTGGTGTCACTTGAAATGATCTCATTAGAAATACTGAAGCAAGACATTAAGAAAAATGATATCCGATAAACGAACTATTCACGCTGAAGAACCAATGGCAGCAGCAACCAACATAAGTTTCTTTTTAAAAAAACGGAAGAAGGATGAGAGAGAATATGTGAGTGAGTGAACAAGGAGAAAAAACAAATCCAATAAACTTAATAAATCACCAACATCAGCTTAAGCACTTTACGCAAACACACAAGTATGCTGTATTTTTCGCCCACAACAGTTATTTTTTTCTCGATGAAACCGGTCAGAGTGACAAAGAAGAATTGAGACGCTCACTCGTGCTCGACTTCACTGAATCCAAGCAAATCCATTTGATTGAAATAGGAAAATTGCAGACAAAAAAAAAACACTTATTTTCCACAAATAAGGACCGTTTTTTAAAAACTCAACTTGTTACAATTTTTGCAAGACAAATTCTCAGTTAACCTCAACTTAACCGTAAATCCATCAAATTGGAACACTTGTTAATAGTTCATATTCAAAGATGGGAAAAAATACAAACTTTTCAACTTCAGGACACTGAAGAATGCAAGATGAAGTGTGCTCGTTTAAATCGATCCAATCTAATTGGAAAATGCGGCAAGCAGAAGAATTAAATGAGTCACTAGTTTGATGAATGGATTTTTTTCTCGAATATAATATACTATAACATAATTCACCATAAAAGTGTGTCATTTAACTCTGTGAGGCGTCTCAGAGACTCAAAAAACTATGGTGACTATATATTATGAAGAAGAAAAAAATCGAAATTTATTGTTCTAAAATATATATTTTTTCATGCTGAGCTCAATATTTCCCAGTTCTTTGTCATCGAAATGTAATGAAAATTGTAAAATTTCATCAAATTGTACGAAGATGTATATGGCAAAACAGAGAGATATTAATTTAAGCATATTTGAATGTGCTTTTTCAAAGTGGTGAAACCAAGTTTACTGATTTAAATTAGGGCTTCTGTTTGGCTTGCTTGAACTCACAAGTACAAAGGCATCCATTGTGTGTTTTTTCCAATTTTTTTTTCTTCAACTTTATGTGTGTGAGTGTGAGGAAGAATGTAAGAGAGGCGGTCGAAGTTGCATGCCAACGTTTTCTATTCCATCAATTTTGGTCCGTTTCTGTGTTTGACGTTCATGTTTGTGCATAAAAAATCGATTCATCAATTTTGTGGAAAATAGCATGAATATTATTTTAGCACCGAGCAAAAAGTGGAAAGATCGATGTTCGGGTGAAAATAAGTTGATATTGATGCATGGAATTGATGAATTTCCTTTCCGACGTGCTCGAGGGTAGATTTACACATTGCACATAATATTGTAGGCATAATTGACGTTTTCTATCTGATTTGGTTGTATCGTAAGTGATTCTGTAATGCGAAGAAGACAAGTACATAAAAAAAAAGTTCATTGCAAGTAACATAGATAAGATTACTATGACTAACAGAACAAACGATGGCATAATAATCGTTTACGTTGAGGCTTTTGAGCTTTTATTAATATGTCACTCATATGAGTTGTTTATCTTTGCTTTTCAATGCACTACTATCGCAGCACAGAGTCATGGTAAAAATGTTCTGGTTGTGGTAAAAGAACGGTATTTGAAATGGTATGATGAAGCGTGCACACACGCTCACTATATAATCTCCTTTATTGACTTAGTCGGACAAAGCGTTTCTCTCATAATATAAATCGTTGCCAATATTTTATTGGCATAAGTACAACAATTATGTCAAAGTGCTATGAAACTTGTGATTTCAAAGAAAGAAAAAGTGTACTACACGAACACCGCATAAACAAAACCAATAATGATTATGGCAAGAGAGAGAGAAGGAAATGGCAAAAAAGTTGAAACTTCGCGCGCCAAACACGATCGATTGATTATTTAATTTGGTTTCGTTCATTAGCCAAAAGAATTAAGTTGAAAAGATGAATGAAGTGCATTTTTAAAAGGGAAATAAGAAATTGCTTTTAAAAACAAACTTGACTTTATGTAATTCTTTTCGTATATTTTTCGCTACAAGCGAAACGTTACACATTGAAAATGCACATCCATTCTGAATTTGTTCGTGTTATTTTTTTTACTTCGTTTCTTTTGTGCATACAGTTCGAAAAAAAAAGTCTTTAAGAAAATGTAAAAACAATTTTATGCAATTGAGTAATTTTCAAACCTTATTCGACAAATTCAAACACTTTTCGTCTTTTGTAAACTATGTAGTTTTGGCATCGAAATGACTGCGGGTGGGTAGCGGATAGAAGACAGAGAAAAAGCAGAGTATTTACTCGTCAATGTATCAATTTACCCTGAACCGTTCAGTTCGGCTCATGTACATGTCGAACACCAAGTATTTTCTTCTGAACTTGTTATATTCGTGCAGACGCATTTTTCAATTCTATCGTGTTAACGAAAGAAAAAACAGACTTGAAAAAAAAACTTATGAAAAATTGCCAAACAAACACTGTTCAACTCAAACAACTAGTGAAAATACAAGCAAGTAACTTCAGTGCCATTTTAAAGAGCTCGTTCCAAAAAGCATTTGCATTGAAGTGAAAAGTTTTTGAAATGCCAGCTTTGGGTAAATTCAGCAATTGCATTGCATGAATGGAATGTTCGATGCGAAAAAAGAATACACTTTTCATTTTTTTTTCTCGCTTACTTAAACTAACACGCGCACCGAACGGGCGAATAATAAAAGAAAGAACCATTAAGTAACACGAAAAAATGTGACAAATCGCATTTTCGTTATATTCAAATTGAGCAGCGCCATGCAATGGGTATTTGGCCACAATATTACAGTTTTATTCATGATCAATCTGCAATTGATGTGCAACTTTCAGCCATTTGGTAGAGTAACAAAATCAAAATTGTGCACTGATATTGAGTTCGAGGTTTATAGAAGCCACATTAGAAAGAATTGGTTTTACCATGACCTAAAAACATAGCCCGATGAATCGAATGTGTCCAACGCATAACGCTGATCTGTTTGCAAGTTGTTGATTTTTCAGTGGAAAATGTTTTGAAAAGAAATTGTGTGTACGCGGACGTGTATATCGATTCAACGCAAACAGTGATTTATTCATTGAAGCATCCCACAAATATATACGAAAACAACCTCATTCAACTCCGAACCCACCTCCTCCCCGTGCGAAAAAAGAAGTGCACAACAAAACTTATTGTGTGAACTTTGATACAAAATAAAACACCGCACTCTGGTTGGCGACCCAAATCTTACCAAGGCCACACAAATGTAGCAAAAATATTGTTTCTTTCACTCCATGGGCCGACATTCGATTTACTTTTTAAAAGTGAATGAAAGCAAGAAGGAAAATCGAAAATGCCAGATGATTTATTGTTGGGGGAAAATGTGTTGATCGAATTTCTCTCGCTTTTTACGTGGTCAATGGTCATACATTGGTTTTTATGCGAACCATTTTCATGACAAAAGCAAACCAACAAAATATATAAATAAAAGAAAAGTGATGATAGGAACGGAATCGACTTCCGAAAGACCGATGCTTGCGAATCAAATGAAAAGAAAATTGTTTGCGAAATTTTGTGAGATGTTCCCTGTCGAGGGAAAAATGAATTTTCGATTCATCAACGTCTGTCTATACGATTTAAATTTGGACCCATAAAAAATATAATCAAATACGATTCGAAACACAAAATCACCTCATCCATGAACAAATTTCGACTCGATCCAGTGAAGAAATCGAATTTTATCTGATTTGATTTGTGTTTTTCTTTCATTTTGAATCGGACACACAATTTGTGGCGCATTCGAACCTTATCACCTTATTAATAATACATCATCGTTGTTGTTGATGTTAATTCGGCGGAAAAGTGTACCAATCTTTTTCGATTGAGGAAACTGTTATTGTTGTTACTCCATCCGTGTTTAATGCAAATGTTGGATCATTTTGATTCCACATGAATCTACCGAGCAGTTAAATCTGTTGAAGTGAACCCCGTTTGTGCATACAATGATGAAATGACACGGTCAACCTAACGATTTTCATATACTCACAATATTATTATTATTATCATCGTCAAGACTTTGATATATCGTGTCGGCAAACTTTTTCAACAAATGGCTTTTTGTGAATGAATAAACCACCGACCAAAATGAGGTCAATCAAAGGGTAAAGACAGATTGATTGATGATTTCACATGAGAATGAAAAACAAAATCAAAATGACCGAGTGGCAATATCATAGAATTTCGGCTCATATTTATGTGCATTTGAAGGGTTTCAGTAAAAACTATCATCCATATGCTGATAGGGTTATCATCGAAAGAAAAGATTCAAGTCCCAAACTACATGTCTGTGGAATAACATCCAATTAGAGAGTTATTCATTTGTATGCTTTGAAAATTGCGACTCTAGTTGAAAAGTTCTCAACATAAATGATGCATAAAATGTGCTCTTTTCGCCTTTTGAACTTTATAAGCCGACACATTTCGACGAAATGAATGAATGTAACAATTCACTACTAGGTGTTTGAAAAAAAAAACTCTTCGCTCATTTTGCCAAAACACTGATCAAACAGTGAATGGAAGAAAGAGCACGAGTGAAATAATAAGAGAAAGTAAGAATCATAAAGTGTCAGATTTGCATTTTCGTGGATTAAACCGTATTCGTGACTGAGGTAGAAGGAAGATATTTTGGTTTTTGAATGTGAAAAGATTGCTTGTCGATGGCAATGCAAACAATTTACCGTTCCGACAAAATATAGCGCCTTTTATTCACATTCAAACATTTACACAATGTCCCAACCTAAGTCAATGGATTTTTCAACGGAGCACCTCTCTATCTGCGCTGGCTGCACTTGAATATTAAATATTTTTGGGTATGCCTGAAGTCTTGTGCAAATGTGCAAACAAGAAAACTCTAATCCCAATGTAAAGTAGCTGCACTTTACAGATTATCAACGTATTTTCGACGCTCTTTTTATTTCAGTTAAATTTTTCTTTTTGAAACATACATGGGCACAACAGGGGGGGTGTAGGTCCGGAGAACACCAACCCCCTCCGGACGGCAGCCGAAAATTCTTTGGATTTGCTAGGGATTTTTGTCAAAAATGTGATTTTCTTTTTTTTGCTCTTCAAGTTTTTGAAGTGTGGAGAGGAAGGTTTAAATTTGATAGGGTTTTTTGAGTGGCCGCTGGACCCCCCTTAAATTTTTTCCGTGCCCATGTATGCTTTGAAAGATGGATTTCAATGGTAATCTCTCTCTCTCTCTCTTGCTACCGTGCTGGTACAAATATAGATATAAAATATGTGTAAAGGGCAACAAAAATGATTTACATAATTTTATTTTACATTTGACCATCCATGAAAGTAACAGGACTTTTACCTGGCACCATAAATAAATCCAAAGAATCAAATGAGAAAGTAAATCTTGATTTACTTTATTGAATACTTGGAGAATGATTTGTTTAACAAGTTTAACAATGAAATTTAATTTGACTTGATTCAACCTGGTGAATTGTAAATGCATGTTTCGACTTCATTCTACCTTTCACTCAATGATTTTTGCCAAATTGACGTAATATTTCTATAGCCATTTTGACACAAAAAGTTGCTACTTTCTCTCACATTTGCACAGAATATCTTCTGTTCTATTTCATTTGACAAATAAATGGTTGACTATAAGTATTGAGCAAACGAGATGGAGATATATATGCTTGGAGATATTAACATTGTTAACAATTCATTTACTTTTCATTTTACTTCACTAATGGGAAAAGAAGTCATCGTTTCGATTGACAAAAGTCAAAAGAAAAAAAATTACATGTACCAATGGAATCTCTGACTTTGTGTTTGGCATTAATTAGATGAAGAAAAAAACAGTGATATAAAAAATGATCCCTGTAGAGATTTTAAAGAAATGTAGCTAGTTCACAAGTTGAATGGGGTGCATCATTTGTAACGTGCAGTTGGATAGATGTTGAATTGATGTTCCAATGAATGTTGTTGCTGTTGTTTCTTTTACATTTTTCTCAACACAATAGCAATTCCACTGATAGCACTTGTGAGAGTGTTTGACTCGAGGTAGTTTTTTTTATCTTTTTTCTAGCAATCGCATTTTCAAACGACCTAAGGGAATACACCAAAAACGACCGAAAGAAAAAGAGAAATAGGTGTTGCAATCATTTGATTGAAAGTGAATTTTTTCCATTCGAAAATTGTGAAGTGTATTCCATTTGGTAAAGTTGCGGTGAGATTTAAAGTATCGTGTTCCCTGAATTGAAAATTCCCTTCAAATTCAATGGAGCCTTGAAATTGACATAGAAAGAGAATAATTCACCGAACACAACTCACCGTAATAGTGAAAAACAATTATAAATCAATTACATTCATTGTCAACGTAATTATTCCATGGCGTAATAATGCGAGTTGTATACAACGTTGTGTTGTATCATAATTAAAATTTCATTCACGGGCACAACACCTACGACACGGTAAAGCGACATCAAATAACTTATGTTGGATGAGAAATGAGCTGACTTTTGCTCGACTGTGCTATCAAAACACCGGTCGGACGAATCGTGTGGAAGAAAACTACAAGCAATTGATTTAGTAGATGGATGGTGTTTTATATGCGCTGGCGGTGTCTTAAATAAATTATATTATCCAACACAATGATAAATGCAGACGATGCGAATTAGGAACGGTTTAACAATGCACGTAAATAACAAACAGTATATTTTGTGAAATAAACGGACAAAAAAGAAGAAAGAAGAAGACTATATTAAAATGAATGTGCATACTTTAACAGCGTATTTTGCATTCCGTGCAGTAATGCTAGTTGCTCAGAATTAAATAACCAAATGACTCTTAATGTCATTCCAGGCGCGCTGAGTCGAAGATTACACTGTCTCGCAGCGAAATGAAGACACACTTAACATACACATATGGACCAAAACTCGATCTACGATGTTACAGCCGCCTTTTATTCCAAGTTATCTTGAGATATTGTGAATCGATATAAGTGCTTCGGTACGATGTTATCCATTTTTGAAACTTTAACTGAGTTTAAGCCTTTTTTATTTACGACATTTGAATTTCAATTTAAAACTAAATATCTTCTTTAAATTTAATTTTTTATTTCGAAATTTCTGTTTCGCGCGTATTTGTCCTTATCGTATGTAAATTCATGTAAAAAATATTTGTTGTCAATTTCAGGTGTCAGAGCGTATGGTGCAACAAATGTTGGCATTAAAAATCAAGTGATTTTTGTCATTACCGTATAATTTACGATTCACTAACAAAAAGACCATCACCATTTTATCCCGTGCGCATACCGACGAAACTATAAAATTCATTGAATCATGAAATGTTTAACGTCACATAGCACTTCACATGGCGAATGGAGTTTGAACACACAGAAAATGTGTGCGTGTGGATGGTGTTCATTTAACTCGATCGTAAAGTGTACGTATGTGTGTGTGTGTTTGTGAAAAAAATACCAATAACACACCTGCTAGATTATAAAAATAAGAAGTGTGTAATCATGATAAAGAGATAAATGCCGGCGGTTTAGGTGAAAAGGGCTGTAAATCAATGCACATAAGCGCAAGAATGTTTCTTGTTGCAAATCAAACCGCAAATGAGCGTTACAATCAAATTAAGTTGATGTAATAACATCAGAAAATATGATAAGTATTTTAATTACGATAATCGACAAATAAATCGATAAACGCACAAGTTTATTTCTCATTAAGCCATCGCCCAAAAAGAATTGAAGTATTTCTTACCAAATGATCTCAATGGGCATTATGTGCGTGCAAACAATCAGTTTTCGGTCTGAACATACATTTTGCCAGTTCATTGGATTGAATTCATTGGAATTAAAAGATATATAGAAATTATCTCTGCACCAGCTGTTAATGTTTGCATTGAAAAATAGACATGAATTGAGAAACTCGAATGCAAAATGTGCAACACAGTACTCCATTTATAATGAAATAATAAACAAGATGCAATTGACGGTATGATTGACCGGTAACACGGTAGCTCAATATCACACAAACAAAACATGTTCTAGCTCCAGCCAAAGGACTTTACAATTACGTTTAGTGCATAAAAAAACACACGCACGTTATCTATGGTTACTGAAATGCAATTAAAACTAAATTAACTCTTTAATTGTTTCTCTTTTTTTGCTTGCTTCTTTTGTACGTCGGCCACTGTACATTATATCGGTGTACTTGCATTGAATACGTTTCAGTTTTAATCCATCTGGTAGATGAAGTGTAGAATGTCGGAAACCCAACACAGATAGTAATTCTAGCTAAGCTCCACTTAATGCTATCTATTCTTGGATATTATTCATCGGAAAAGTGTTCGCGTCTGTAGATTGAAATCCTCGAGACTGAAAATTCTTTGAAAAATAATCTTCCAAGTATTATTTTCGCTAAATTGTATTTAACATATTAAGTGCAAAATTGATCGAGTTTTCACACTGATGAATTGATTTAGTACACAATAACAACAGCAACGTTGGCAGAGAAAAAGCAACAACAGTAGCAATAGTAAGAGAGTATAGAATAAATCCAGCAATTATACCATCAATTCGCCCATGTTCAGTTTTAATTGCATCTTGCAATTCTTGCAATGCAATCCGATGTCGGTGTCGGTTTTGATTACCACTCATTTGCAGTATTTCCATTTCAGGTTGAGCCGTCCAATCAAAGAAAACCAGAACTCCACATATTTGATACACATACGCACGATAGATTCGAATGGAATTGCAAAGCAATACAATATTCAAGCGCAATACCTTGGATTTTTGTGCATTAACACCATGCTTGCTATGAACATCGCAGAATACGATCGATACGATGCAAATCAGAAACCGGTTGATGCGGAGCTGTAAAAGCTACGAAAAACACATTGAAAGCAATGATATACGATCTATTTTGTACGTGATTCACATTGGATATAGCGGAATCTTGATAGACTCTATATGCATTTGGTTGGTTTTTTTAAAAATAAAATAGCAACAATGAATCTTAAACGAGAGGCGGAAAATATAAAACTGCATAAATTGAATTTGATTTGAAATTATCAACCAGCCCACTTTTGTGATCGTGCGCATTCAATTTACAGTGTTCTTGTGCATACACATATCGTACACATTTTTCATTGAATTTAATCCCACCAAAGGCAACATTGCTTGCTGTTCAATTTTGCATGAAAAATTATATTTATCTTTGATCTATCGATAAAAAATAAATCCTAGTCGAAGTCGGAGATTGTGCGTTCATAGATTGCCAGACACTCTTGTAATCATAATAAACGGTTGAATGAACGAACGAACGAACGATTGAAGTGTTATGGAATATGCAAGATTGCAAACAAATTATAAGACGTTTTTTTTATGCAAATCTATCGAAAGGGGGACTGGCTAATTGCTTTGAGGCTAAAATTAAATACAGAACAAAATTACGTTGCTCTCAACGCAATCGATATTAATAATTCCAGCGAGCGGTTTCTATGGCACCTTATGTATAAGGTCGCTCACATTGCATTACGTTGGTTACAATGTTGTTAACGACAGAAGGTGCAGCCAGTGTGTCATTGTAGTCATCTGGCTTTACCGTGCGTGAATGATACAATGCAATTTCATTGCATCTAAACTTGCGCTGCACTCATTTCACTCGCAACCAAGGTATTTTTACTCTGAAAATCGACAATTGCTTAATATAAAACCCGGCGCTTATACATAATTGAAGAATTCTCTTCTTCTTTTTTTTGAATGAAAAATGAAGAAAAATTTCCTCCTGAATGCCAACCAACTCAAATAGAAATTGTAACTTTATTATCTTTCTTCTCATTCCAAATTAATGGAGCAGCGGAGAAAAATGTTTCCTTTTGGTTTTCATCATCCGATTCCATCATAATTTGTCATTTTTTATGCGCGTACATTGTATCTCAATTAGTCTCAACTACTTTTCATTCAAGAGCAAGACAGAAAAATGAAAGATACAATTATTATCATTTAACTGATATTTGCTATTCATTCATAAACTTAAACTTTCTGTTATTATGTTTGTTATGCGAAATATTTGCAAGCAACGCATACTAGACGAATTTATAAAGTTTTTTGTTGTTGTTGTTGACGTAACTTGCCAACGGGCAAACTTTTTTGCTTGCTTGTGTCTCATCACCAAAAAAATATACTTTTTCTTAATCTTCAATGAAGACTTTAAAATTCATTGAAAATAAGTTTTCAAATGTTCACGCATGTATGTCATATTGCAAGCAATTCTCTGGCAAATATGAAACGCCATTCAAATGAAGACAATTTTTTTCTTGAAACTTTTCAAAGTAATAATGTCAATGGATTATGTGATGAGACGACCGCACACATGTCTCGCGCTCATCGCCAAAGCAACTATGATGCTCATGCCAATTTGAATAATTTTTGTCGTCTCGATAGAGATGAAAAGGAATGAAACAGAATGGAATAACGAAGATAAATCAGTTTGGCGTCTGTGAATTATCTAACGAATATGTGCACTTTATTTCCATAGAAGAAGAGAATAAAAAGAAAGAGGTTGTGAAACCTCATATTCATCAATTGAAAAGATGCTAAGAAAAAAATCCAACGCAAATGAATGGTAAATTGTGTTCGCGTTGTCATAACCATATTTAACGTTCATTTTTGATATTGTCTATTTGGAAATGTAAAACTGTCGAAGTTATGCTATTTATTGCGGTGAAGTTTGCCTCGAAGCTGTTGTCATCGTCACCTGAGATTTGAATATACAATGTACCAAATTGACACGTCGCCCGACATTTGAATACACTTCCATACATTCGAGCTCGATTTCGATCTTTTACAAAACAATTGAACATTAGTTCGAATCGTTCTGATGACAACATGTCGAATGCCATTCACTTGCTCATTCAAGTCTCGTTCACTGTACCAATTGATAAGACACACACTTGTTTGGCACATCACATTCTATGTAGTGTTCACTTGCATCGTAATCGAAACCATCTGTGAGCACAATTTATGCTTTTTCAATATGATGATTGAACAATATTCCACTATAAATATATATTCATGAAGTATGCGAACAATAAGATTCTAATGGAAATTAATAAATGGAAATGAAAATAACCAAACAAACCACCCCAATTAAAAATGCATGAGCATAAACAGAACCACTGCAACAGATGCATGTCATTACTGTTGTCAACAACAGTCCATTAACTATGAACCATTCAGAGGATATAAAAGCCAAACCGCATGTTAAAAAAAAACATTAAACAAATAGTATACGAATCTCAATATTGTTGTTGTTCACTTGCGTGTCAATAAACAATATTGACGACGCGTGTTAACGGGATACATTCGAAATATACGTGATACGTGATCGATAAGTCTTTGCAATTTTCAGCAAATTTTCCCCTTCATTAGATTCAACGAATTTTGAAAATCAAGCAATAATAAAACGTCAGCCATTCGATGATGCTGAGCTTGGCGTGTGTGTGTATATCTAATTTGAAATGCATTAAAAGTACCAGACACTCTCAAACCAACGAAAAGAGCAATGCAACCACATAAATTCACCTAAATCACAATTTTCCACATTTAACTGCACCATTTGAATTTTGATATCCACTTTTATCCCTCGGGTTACAGTTTATCGTTCAAATTCGAATACCCATACGCGTACGCTGACTAACAAGCTGATGCGAATAGCTCTCACATACACACACACAGTGTATAACAACTGTGTTTTTCGGTTTTGTTAACTCTATGTAAATTTGGGATAAAAAACACACAAATATCAATAAAACCAAAATGGCAGCGCACCCAAAATAACATTTATGTTGTGCGATGCCATTTAATTTTTCCAGCCAGTCATCATCGATGTTGTTTCACTACTTGATTTACTCACAGTACGATTCGGTTGCGTTTTATCATACACTTTTGCAAACGTCCCATTCAAAGAAAAATGGAAATTAACAAAAAAAAGCAGCATCAACAATCTCAACCGCGTATACGCAATTTTTCGCCAAATGGTTTTCGCTTATTCAATTTCATGTTGCAATTCTTACTCATTTTATCAGATTAAAAACCATGCTTTGCACCAATATTTTTTTGTCTAGAAAAAAAAACACCACTAGATTAAATATCATTGAGTTTGACTAATCAAAAATGCACATTGAAAATGTTTATCAAAGAGTTTATGGTTTTTATTATTTTTCAACAGATTTTTTTATGGTCGATAGCACAGACTCGATATATAGCACAGTTTTTTTGTGTGTTTCAAAACAAGCCTCAGGTCCAATTGCATAAGTGAGAATGCGTTGTCTAGCTGTAGTCCGCTCTAGTCACTTTGATAAAAACTACCACAAAAGTTCTTTAATAAAAAACTACAACGTTCAAGAGCCATCGAAGCGAATCAAAGCGTACTGAATGCGATGCAGTTGTTTTATGCCAAACGACATTTTTTTTCATGCAATTTAATGGATTGGGTTTATGCTCGGCACAAATTGAAGTCATATTTGAGCATATTATTTACAAACTGTTTGGAATTCAGAATGGTACGGTGGATCTGGTTCAAATCGGCGATAGAATAAAGAGAATAAACTAAATTATAATAGAAATGTCTTCAAGCGTACAAATCGCATTCGATGGTAATGCATTATTGTCATCATTAACAATTACATAAAAATGGGTTCTTTTGCATCCGTTATTTTTTTCTTTATTGAAAAGTGTAAAATAATTGAGATTGAGTCTGGTTTTTGAACTCCGTTTTTCTGGTCGCTTTGTTTCATGCTATTCAGTTGATTGCATGCATTATATTTTATTTACATTGTTAGATGCAATCACAATCACCCGGTGTTGGATGTGACTGTTTTTGAATGGTTTGTTTTGGTGCTATTGACACAACTAAAATACTATCGTTGCAACAATTTACTTGCAATAATTTATTTAAATCCGTATGGATATTTTATTAAGATCTATGGTAAAATCTATTGTCTTCAGATTTCATTTGTGTGCTCGAATTGATTCGTTCGCCATACACCCCTCTTGCGCGTCATCTAAACGATTTTTGGGATGGTGGAATTTTTGTACTCGGCGTTCGTTCGCATTTACAAAGCGAATACATTTCACATTATTGTTCAGCATGTTCAGACAACCAATGACATTATTATTGCCATTATCCATCGGAAGAAATATCCGACACGCGTTCAATTTCTTGCAATTCCATTATTCTTCGGTTGTTCGGTTCAGTTCAAATCGATTTTCATTCGATTCGGTTTTATTTATCTAAAATGAACAATGTAATACGTTTGCAATACATTCTTTCTTTCGTCGTTCATGATTTCGATATAAAGTGTGCTTTTGTGAGCAAAATCTACAAATCGATCATTGGGACAAAACGAAGAAAATCTGCTCGAACCAAGAGAGGGAGAGAGAGAGAGATAAAGAGAAAAAACCAACCGAAGCGAGATTTTCTCTGATTTATCATTTTATTCACATCTCGGTGCATTTTCCCTGAAGTCGATGTGCCATCACATTCATCTCTTTCAAATATTTCAAGAAAAGAATTCTTCCTTTTACTCACCATCACCATTTTTTTTAATGCATTCGATGAGTTTGCGCTTCGTTTTTTTTTGAAATGCAGTTTTTGTAATATTGTTGAAAATAACAAGACTTTCAAATCGATGGAAAACGTGCCTTTATGATACGAACCATCCACCTCGCCTAAATGTTGGCCATATTTTTCAATCACAAGATGTTACTTGACTAATTAGTTCTTTTCGATGAAATTTCTTCCTATATGTATGTGACCGGAATGTTGAACATTGGGCACGCGTGATTATTAGCTATATGTAAATATATGATGGCAACACATTGTGGAATCAAATAAATTGATTGGCATTATTCCATTTTCGAATGTGGACGATGGCATTATTACAACCGGTCGTATTATCAGACGGAAACAGATGTAAGTCATCGTACGTGATTCACAAAATCCGGCTATGTTTATACGCTTTGTTTCACTTTGATCGGCTTACACTTTATTTCGTTGTGTCTCGGTTTTTTATTCGTTTGAGATTTCTTTTTTTTGCTTGCCAAAATCTGTAGATTCAGTTGCCAACAACGACACAACTACAGTCTACATATTGTGTATTTTTAAAAGAGCACAAAGAACGAAAAAAATGCAACTATTAAAAACAATGAAAACATAATGCCTATTCAGTGTTCATAATGCAATCCGATCTGATGCTGCTGTTTGCAACAAGGAAAAAATGCACATTTTGTAATATTATTCGACACAAAATCTGTGTAACAAGCACATAAACTCTATTATTCAGTTCAATGCATACGTGCAATGTGCATATAGATTATAGAGTTTGCTCAATCCTCATATTTACATTCAATTCACATTTCAATATCCAGTTCATCTAACGGTAATCACATAAGATGCTTGCAATCCAAGTCAAACTAGCGTCTCAAATTTTTGATATCCCTTTTCTCACTTTTGCATCCCTTGTGCTGACACATTCACATCCTTCTCGATTGCACCATATTTTCGAAAATTCAATAAAAGATTTGTTCATTCGATAATAATCTATTTGGTTAAAGTTTCAATTGCAATTGATTATTTTTGCTCAAAATTCGTCTACTTAAAGAGAAAAAAAGGCAAAATTGAAGAAATTGCTAGATTTAAAACCCTCGACCGTTCGTCCGAATGACTATAAAAATAGTGGTAGAAAATGTGAGCTGTAAAATCACAACTTGTTAGGTAAAATGTTCAAAAATGAAACGAGTTTTACTGACATTAAAGTCACACAGCGCATACGAACTTATTTTTTAAGAGGAAAGTTCAAGTTTTTAATCAAATCTATATCGTGGCCTGACTTTGAAAACACTTTTCGAAACTTAATAATAAATCACATCATTTTCCATTCGTTTTGTTTGTTGCATGCGTTGCGGATTTACTTTGTTGGCTTCGATTCTTGAAACAAGGCAACTTTCTTGCAAAACTCAACCGGCGCAACCGATGAGTGCGTTGCTCCTGACAGCGGCAAAACAATAAAAAAATGATTCTTGTTGAATAAACGCCATTTCGTATTTCATTGATTTTGCAATTATATCTGTCTGTTCCACTCTTTGTATCACTCTCTCTATGGAGCTAAAGTCAGAACACATTTATTCCGAAGTTTATGTCTATTCGAGTGCGATTCCAAGTTTGCACCGAGTTTTGGTTTGCGGATGAAAAAATAAGGAATACAAAAACCACAAATCGCTGAGCATATCTCAAAAGTGATACCAACACCACCATCATTCACGTTTAACTTTTATTATTATATGCCTGCGAGACACTGTCTTTTGCAATAACATTTGGGGAAACTTTTTCACCAAAAAAAAAATGATATAAAATTGAGATCCGTTGATTTCACACACATTGTCATAAAATGTATATTTTTCGCGTTATCCAAGCTTAAATCAACTTTACTTTATCAACTAATTTGATTTTAATTTGAAGTCAAAACGAAAACTTTCTTTCTCAAATTGATTTTGATTCTACTACAGTTCTTTTCATTATAGTTTCTCACCTAACTAAAAAAAAATTATACGCTTTTTTGTTATTTGTCGAGACAGAAGCATTCATTTCAAGTGCAAAAACAACTTTATTGGAAAATCATCGACCGAAAAGGAACTAAAAAGAAACGTATACTATACACATAACACAGCACAGTCAGAGGAAGGATATGTGCTTGTTGCTTATCCGAAGAGAATAACCATCGAATTGTGAGTTAAATAAAAATTTACCAATGGCAAAATCGACAAAATTCGTTGACGATTGACGCCAGTGTAAGCGATTTGGCTGGCATTCAAAGTTGTTTACAAAACCAATATGGCAGTGTGTTATTGGCTACGTAATAAAATAAATGGTCAGTCATACTATTCCGTTCAATTTTCGAATCGAAAACTTTTCGTCGAATAAAACTAACCAAGAAGAAAATAGATTTTGACATCACAAACAAAATATACACATACAAGTTGCCAAGTTGATTTATTGTGACAACCAATCGACTCATATATAAATATATAGACAGAGATGTTTATCAACAGAAAAATTCCTACATAATTTAACATCAAACGATTACGTTTTACTTCATCAGCTGCTTTGTTGGTTCTTTTTTAGCTGGTCTATTTTTTTGTGCACCATCAACGCCCTTTACGGTGAAATTGAGTTTGGCAAAATAAAACCGGCAATATTTTCATGTTACCAGGGAAAGTTAATGTTGCGATCTGAGCGTAAATGCGTGTATTTTGCTCTCAAAAAATTTCTTCAACAGAGCTCGGTATAAAATACAAAAGCATGAACTCAGGAGTTTTTCTATGACATGGATGGAAAATTATAATCACATAACATGGCGGAACTTATCACAAATGCTATACACATATTTGGGTGTGTTCGGTGTGTGATTTCCTTTGATTTTTATCTCTTGGAATGTTGCCATGTAGTTCTGCCAATGCTTGTATCAATGTCTGCATCCATTGTAATGGTGAAATGCTGTTTCGCTTTTTTTCCCGTCAAGTTCATGATTTCGATATAAATTTGTGTTGTCACATTAGGAAATCGAAAATTGGGTTATTGAATTGATTTGGAGAATAATCGAAATTACGACAAAAATGATACAAACGAAAATTGATTGGTCTTTTGATTCATTCGAAGCTTTTTGTAATGAATATAGTGTTTCGGTTCATTGAGCTGGATTTGCTCTAATTCGGAAATAATTGGAATGAAAAACGTGTCCTCGTACTTTATAATATTTTACAACGAATTCGAAAGTTTATAATCAGTTTTTCACTGATGACACATGTTGTTGCTACATTGTTTTGAGTTTAATCAGCTTGTAATCAGCTTACAATTTACTCACGTATGTTTCATGTGTTCGCTCTCATAATCAATGACAAAAAAAGATCGATTTATCCATGTGGTATTCCGCATAAAACTAGCCAGATCTCGTTAAGAGACTAGCTTAATTGTGCTTAAGTTTTTGTAATCGTTTCCAATTCAATGCACATGAGCTTAATCAGAGACCGGTGGCATATTGTAACATTAACTGGCTTTTTAACAACATATCGAGAGCCGGCAAAAACATAGCTAGTACCTTTTAGGTACAAAGAAAGTTTTAAGATGAGTAAAGCCAGAAGAAAAATGGTTTTATTTGTTTAACATTTCTACAATCATTTTAATTAAATTCTTATTTTACGTGATGGTTTTGCGTTGTCAAAGCACTCGACGAAAAATGTCCATGACAGAAAGTTGCGCAGCAACTATGTGTTCGAAGGGAAAATTTCTCTTTTTTTTGTTTATTGAACATTGTTTTTCACTTTTCGAAGTAAATATCACCCGAAGCGAAACAACAGGAGGTTTGAAGCGAAAACAGAACCATCGCTTGAATTGAAAACAACTTTATCCATTTGTCCGATTATTCTCTTAGTCTCGAACATGTTTTTTTTTACAATGGTATCTATTTCTATCATTGTAATACGAATTTCAAAAGTCGTTACAAGGATTTTGTATTATATTCGGTGAAAAAAATGCGTCTGTCTGAATAACATAGAGTAAAATCCATTTGTTGTGTTTGTTTTAAGCTTAAATTTTTTTTTCATGTTCCATGAACTTGATCACAAACAAAATATTTCTGAATTTCGGCTTGGAATAGTGAACAGAAATTGTCAAGTAGAGATAGCGATGGAACAGTTTCCTTCAAGCTTTGTTCACAAACATTTACAACACACAGATGTGTAAATATATTTGGATAATTGTCGAACTTTCAGTAGGTTTTTGTGTTAGTTTTTTTGACAAAACCAAGCCAATGCATACACACAAATGATTAAATGTGGTTTAGTTTTGCTGCTGCTGCCGCCATTACTGACCGTGTGTCCAGAAACCATAGCATTTATTTATTCAAGACCAAAGACAAAATGTATTGCCAAAATCTATACGCTTTGTTTTATGTCAGATGTCCACTTGTTTAATTCGTTCCATATTATTCTACTTCTTACAATAGTCCCATTCATATGCGAATGTAGTTCATTTTGGATGGTGGCAAAAATGTAAGCATTTTCCAACATTTTATCGCTGGCTATCGCTCTCTCTCTCTCTCTGTCTGTCTCTCGTTATGCACTCAGATGGTGGATGCTATTTTGTAGCCACTTTGTCCAAGTATGCTCAAGCATCATCATCTCGTTTCGCATGGTCTGTGATGTGTGACTTTATATTCGGTCTGCGCACATACAATGATATCTTCCAATGTCATTTATTATTTATCGCTGATAATCAGTTGCATTCAAATTACTGCATACGCCAGCCATTTGCCACAGATAGATAAAGATTTGCTTAAGTGTTAGCCGGGTGTGATTGATGTAGTTCCGTGTAAATCGTTTCCAAAATGTTACACAATGGACCAATGTGCTCTCTCACACTTGAAATTGCTTTCTATTTTTAGCCGTGAAATGTGTAGCGTAAATTCGAGAAAATTGCAAGAAAATGTAATTTCTGTAAATATGTGACTGTGTGCATGTGTGTTTATGTCAATTTCGGCAAAACTCCATTTCCGGCAAACGATATATCGCTATTGCGGTGAAATCTACCGAGAACCCTTTGATTTGAATTACCGTTCCGCTATAGATAGTGCACTGTAGTGAACGAATTTACAAATATTAGTGTTTTTACACACTCTACCATTTCAATCAGCATAAACTTTTCAAATATTTAAATTCTTTTGAATAATTCATATCGTCGACACATGGAAACCGCCGATCACTTGCACACACATGAAGCCAGTTGTAGCATATTAAACACATAAACATCATAAAAAAGAACAGAATTTACGTTAACCGAAACGACAATTTCAGTCATATTTATTTAGAGAATGAAAACGTATGTTTTCCAATATTGAACATGCCACCACACTAAACAAAATCGATGCCGAAATGGCACTACAACTTTTCTTTCCCACTTCAATAAAATAACACAATTTCTATTTGTGTAACAGAAACATTTAAATCTCGTGTTATTCCGTCAATCTAACGCTTACGGCACTTTTTATATGTGTTTATATGCGACGTGGTAAGTGAATTTATATTTGAATTTGAAAGTGTAATTCGCTCTTATCCACATTTCATATCCGTACATGTTCGATATTGCGATAATCAATGATACCTTTTGTTTGTTTGAATTGTTCGTTTTTCTACTTTTATCGACCAAAGAAATCGAATATGTATGGGTACGCATACATTTTTATGGTTGTATGTGTGCCACTTAAAAAGTTTACCAAACAAAGTAAAATCGATTTTCAACCATCCGAGACTTTCGTTATCATCGAGTTTAACTCAGTTCTTTTACTTCGGGGAAATAACATAAATCGCCAAACATTTTTGCTTGTATATTTTACTGATGCCAACGATATAATTGATGCAAATTTCACTTGAGTTCCAGACCATTCTGTCTCTCTATCTCAACAAGTAAAAATGTTGTCTTGAAAAATCGCATCGGATCAAAAATTCTAAAGTAAGCTAAAGCGTTCTGTTTGCCTTGAAAACAGTCAACAGAGTTAATAACTTTCAAAATAATATCTACACAAAGACCGCCTCGAACCGAATTCATACCATTAAATTGTGTCTTGTAACATATGACAACAAACATGTTTGCTTTACTAGAAAATGAACCGCAAAACTTGGAAACATTGTTGCAAATTTTGTTCACAAGTATGTACATACTGTAATGTTACTTGAACATTCCATGTCTATCTCCATGTCATTGACTGCACTTTATTCCATGAGTGAGATAATCTCAGTGTTAAATAATAATAATTACAAGACCGAAATCATGTGTTAACCGGAATTCTTCTACTACTTATCTCATAACACTCACGACAGAAAAAACTCAAAAACACACACACCACAGTGACTTTGGTGAGTTTATTGATGAAAACTTTTAAATCGAATTTGATAAAATCATCTCGAAAAATTTAAACTTCGCAAACATAAATTGATTGTTGGGAAAAATGAGATTGGAAAGATTAGCGCTACATATTCTTGGAAATTAAAAATTATTTGATGCAGATAGCATGATACTGAAGACAACCTGTTGACATTTTTTTTATCAAGAGCGACTAATCCAATGGCAAATGAAATGTCTTACATCCGTAAGATGGACTTTTCCGCACTGTGATCCACAGCATGCATATTTGTGTAAGAGCTGTTCTATTGCTTTTCGGGCTATTTTATACTACTCATTACATAAATTTTTGAAAACAATAATTAATCCAAAATCAAAACGTTTTGTTCAATTTTCAATCATTTATTTTTGTTCCTAACAAAAAAAAAATAGCAGTGAGACAAATTTTCGTTCAGCTTTGTGTGAATGTACTTTGCCGTTCTCTTGCTTGTATTTCAATTTTTCTCATTGATTGTACCGTTTATTTATTATAATCTTCCTTGACCATATGCGCACCTTTCTCACCCACCATCATAGAAACTGCGTATGTGTTTGTACTTATTGCAACTGGTAAACTAAAAAAGACATGATTAAATAAATGAATAAATAATGAAACAGTTATCAAATATTGCTATTGTGCTTAAGACTTACATTCCCAAATCGATTTGTCTCAATCCAGTCGTGTTGTAAACTTTCAAACGTGGATCAACTACTGAGTGTGCATCAACGCCCATTTTACTTGTACCCATTTGGTGATATGGCGGGAAGGACATGTATTGTACGTAACAATCCCAATAAATATCTGAATCAAATTCTAGTGCATCACATTCTTCAATCGGAATATGAATAAATTCTGGTTGAATATCTTGGAATGCATCTGATTTCCATAACTTTAGATAGTGCCTTGCTGCACGCACTAATGCGGCCCTATCACTTGGTTCATCTAATAGATTTGCATAAATAGCTGCCGTTTCGCTTGAACCTTCTGATGAAGTTGTGTTCAATTTAACAAAGCCACGTGACTTCGGTTTTACCAATTGTATTGCAACTAATGTTACGTGATTATCTTTCAATTCATTTATAAAGATATCATTTATTTTTTCTAAATTGGTGAAATAACTTAATTGAATAATGGCATCATCTGGTGTTCCACGGGGAAAAGTCAGCATGATCGAGAAAGTAGTTGGCCATCCAGTTTCATTGGCGAAATTCGCCCAGTGTCCCATGGCTGTAAGAGGCAGCGCATACATTCCGCTTTGGCTCTCTAAATATTGGTAATAGCTTTCAAGTGATGATATTGATGGTGATGAATTTACCGAAAAATTGGATTTGAAGAGCATAGCCAATACAACGTGTTCCATTAATCCTTCGCCTACTGGTAAATCCGCTTTACACGATATGTTATGTTCTTGCAAATGTTCCTTTGGGCCAACACCTGATCGCATCAACAATGTGGAACTCTGGATCGAACTGGCCGATACTATAACTTCTTTTTTCGTTTTAGCTTGTAGCTTATGATTTTCCTTGAGGGTAAATTCAACGCCAGTTGCTTGGTTGTTCTCATTCAGTACGATTTTATTCACAAATGCATTTCTTATAACATGTAAATTGGTACGATTCCGAGCTGGAGCCAAAAATGCTTGTGCTGTACTGCTTCGAATACCATTCGAAGTAGTTGACTGTACTATCGTGTATCCAAGCGATTTATCAGCGTTTACTTCCGGAATAATCTCAGCACCAGTTTGTTTAATTTTATCAAAAATAACTTTATCTGCTTCGTTTAATTGACCAGTTGTAACTTTCATTGGCCCATCTGCATTGTGATATTTTCCATTTTGATAGGCAAGAAGTGATGGATCTTGATTTCCTTCACTTTTTTTAAAATATGGTAAAACACTTTCAAAATCCCAACCCGGATTCCCAAGCGATGCAATTTCATTGTAATCATTTTGACACCCCCGAACGTAAAACATCAAATTGATCGATGAACTGCCGCCTAACATTTTACCGCGTGGCATATAACAACCTTCACCGTTACCTAATTTACAAGCTGATGTTGAATTTGCATAAAACTGCCAGGCAACCGGTGTTTTCAGCATGGAAAAACTCAAAGCGGGCGCCTGAAAAATGTCAAACATTGATTATATATTTATTGTGATAACTTTATTCTTTTTCTTTTCATACAATAGATTCCACTGGAGGATCACCGCCAGCCTCTAGTAACAAAACCTTCCAATCTTCTATCTCGCTTAAACGATTTGCAACTATAGCACCTGCAGCTCCTGCTCCAACAACGATAAAATCGTACTCTTCATTCAAACCTAAATGACAATTGAAACGAACAACAAATTAAAAGGTGAATCTGAAAATTACACTTTATTCACGCAAAATGCAGACCATTTTTCAAGGCATTTTCTCCGTAATCTTGTGGCCATTGGTCTGATAGACCACACTGAGCTACCAATATCGTTTGAACTAATGTAGTGAATAATTGACTGGCCGTTCCAACACTTGTCACAGCACAAGCTGTGGAGTTGTAGCAATTATTCATTTTTTATGAATAAAAAAATATTCCCTTGCTTTTAATTTGCTCAGAGCCAAAATACTTTTGATCAATATTCACCCGCGAATTGAGCTTATATTTTCGCGTATCAGTATAAAAAAAGGCGTGCTATGTACAGAGATTTAAAGATAAAAATCAAATACTATTTAAAAAAAACGTGATGTTGGGAACTTGAATCACATGTCAAAGATAAGGAACTAGTTAATCTAGCAATATAATGAAGAATGTCATGTGAGTTTCGCTGCTTCAAATTAACATTGTCAGCGAGCGTGTTTGAAATAAATCTTATTGTAAATGAATTAGCAGGAAATATAATAACGAAAGAAAGTGAAAATTTAAATTGGATTATGGTCATAAAAATTCATGCAAATATCTCAATCAAACAGCACATAGTTCCACCAGAAAATCTTCTGCTGCCAACAAAAAATATGAAACGTAGAATACGACTATTCAAAAGAAAATCTGGAAACTGCTGGAGAACGACTATTTTAAAAGTCTGAAAAGATTGGATGAGGAAAGGTGGACAAAAATTTTAATTTTTCTCATAGGCATCACTTCCGACATGAAAGGATCGAGTACTATCTGTCAAAATATTTCCCCCTATGCCAAGCGAAATTAATTCGATATACGGCGCTGATGTAAATGTCACTCTGTCATTTCACAATAATACTTTTTTGGCTTGACAATATATAAGCTCTTCATTTAAAATGCATACACATTCATAATTATTGAATCGTTGAAAAAAATATGTCATAAAATATTTTTCTAACATTTTTCATTAAAAAAATTATTAAAAATTTTTTTTTATAAAAAAATTAATTTGTTTATAAATTACAATAATTTCAACAAAAAATGTTTCATCGATTAAATAAGAATCCAATGTAAATAGTAATGACAATGCGACACCTACCGTAAAAATGCAAAAAGAAACTTAGTTGGTCTCCATTGTAGCATTTTGGTCCGCCATGACAGCATCTTCGTTTTACTTGACCAATCACAGAGAAGCAAAACGAAGATGCTGTTATGGCGGACCAAAATGTTACAATTCCAAATAAGTTTCCTTTTCTATTTTAACGGTGGGTGTCGCATTGGTATTACTTTTTACATTAGATTCTTGTTCAATCTATGAAAAAAATGAAATTATTGTTATTTTTAAACAAATAAATTTAAAATATAGAGAATTTTTATGATAAACGTAAGAAGAATATTTTATGATATGTTTCTTTTTTTTACTCGACCGTTCAAAAATTATGCATGTTGAATGAAGAGCTTATATATTGTCAAGCCAAAAAATGTATCATTGTGGAATGACATAGAGTGACATTTACATCAGCGCCGTATATCGGATTAATTTCGCTTAGCAAAGGGGGAAACGTCGTACTCGCTCCTTTTACCCTGTCAACCAAAGTCACTCAAAATCTAATGGTTTCTATTCTTCATAAGCCCCAATCATCCTGTGAAGTCAGTTCCAAAATTTTACCTTACACACTCGGTGTGTGCGGAAAAGTAAAATACTTTTCAGCTTCATTAACTTTTTGCTCTCAAATTAAGTATGCCCAAAGTATAGGACAGCGTTTTGAAGGTAAGTACACTGTTAATTACGCATTTCATTCCATTTCTGTGAATACGTTAAAGGAATATTCGAAGGAGCTTCAAACACATAATAAAATGAGCAAAATAATTAAATCGCTTGTAAAATGGTACTACTGATAATATTTGGAACAAATGTCGACATCAAATGAAATTATGTTTACAATGAGCTATAAATGGCTGATGAATAACACGGAGTAGTTGCTGTATAGTTATGTAAGGAACGTGATTTGAGCCGTAGAAATTTTACGACATGCATGCGCTTAATGATTAAGCAGATATAAACAAATATAGCTATTGTTGCGTGAGCATTTTGAATGTGATTGTTAATTGATGCTGAATTTACAATGACAAGCCGCAACAATTTGCACAGGCAAAATTCCATTGCGTTAAATTGCTTTTGAAAACGAAATCGTTTTGAACGCAGCAAATAAATGAATAAATGAACAAGTTGATAAGCGGCATTTCTGTAGCGTCAAAAGTGAATGAGAATAAAAATAGGGAAATACACATTTTTTTGTGTCGGAACACCCAGAATAGCAGGGCTCTCACCAAATCGGAAAGAGATAAAAATGTCGCTGCACTCATGATGATTAATCATTGCAATGTTCATTTGGGACTTTTCATTTTGCATATGTATTTTTTTCACCGTTCGAGAGATTTTTTGTGTAAGCGGCTTATATACGAAATGGTTTTACATCCTATTAAAGTGATGGAAATGGAGGGGTGAAGTACTTATGATAGATCGGTTCATTTCACAAGTAAAAACCTTTTATAGTTATTTGACTTTTAAGATTCTGCTCTGAATATTTCGAGTGATATAGAAAAAAAATGAAACAATGTTGATATCGATTCCTTTTTCCTTACCTTCCATGGCCAAATAGGCAAAAAAAGAAAAAGAAAATGAAGATATCAAGTGAAACAATACGCAGCGGCGTATCTAGAGGTCAACTTTAGGTTTTTTTTCATCAATACGATAAATCTATTATCATAACATAGTCATATTTTTGCAAGACAATTATTTGGTGAACAAAAAGGTTTTATTCGTGTTTAGTGTTAATTGCAAAAATTATTCGCTATTAAACTGACATGCTAAAAAACGGCGACAGTTCGTGTGATTGGCGGAATATAATCATTAAAGTAACTGTTTTTCATAAATGGGTGATATAATTTGCGGATTATTTATGACTGTTCGTGCTAAAACATTTGATAAAAATTGTTTTTTTGTAAGCAAAATTTAGCTATAAATCTTGATAAGGAATTCATTTTCATTTCAGTTGTTACCAAACAGACTGTTGAACACTTTAGAAGAATTTTGTACCAAAATGAAATATACAGTTTTTTTCGCAATCATCGCAGCTTTATTATCGGTTATAAATTGTAGACTAGGCAATGACGGATATCAAACGCTTTGCATTCACAAATATGATCCAGTTTGTGGAGCCGATCAGAGAACCTATGGAAACTTATGCGAATACCAAAAAGTTTATGGGAACAACGAAGATTACACCGAGGGACCATGTTCAGGCAATATTCCAGCATAACCCAAATGCAGTTGCTCTCATGATACCAGAGAAGTTTGTGGAAGCAACGGAATAATTTATAAAAATTCGTGCCAATTGAGATGTGCACAAAAAATGAACAAACTATTACAAAAACAAGAAATGAAATACTGCCAATATTATTATTATTAAGAACTTTCTTCAATTCAATATATTTCAATGAACATATGGAAAAAATTGTATTTTTGAAAAAAATAAATGAAAAAGCTTAAAGATTGCAAAATAATTGATAATTTTTTTCAAGTCTAACTTTTGCACACTGTACTTTTGTGTACACAGTGCATCATTAACCATCTAATTCAAATTTCTGACACCAATAAAGGTTTTTGGCCAATTAAGGGACTACTGACGCAATGAGCAATTCAAAATATGCTATTTTTTTATAATATCAAAATCCATATTCAGTGTGACTTTCTGAACGGAGTAAGTTTTTTCCTATTGGCACTCGTTCCAATATTAGCCAAAAACAATACCAAATCTAGATTTTGATTTACTTTTCTATGTAAAAAAACAGTGTATACTGTACAGTTAGATACTTTTTATGAGGTATTTAACTGTCAAAAATTTGTATGTTATCATTTAGGCACATTTAGGCATTTTTACACACTTATTGTAGTCATCTTTATTAAATCAAACCTACAATAAGTAGATGTATATACAAATAAATAAAATTTAGCAAGTTTGTAAGATATAAAGATAAATCTGAGTATGGAGTAATCTGACAAAACAAGGTCATAAATACCCGAGTGAAAAATGGCATTGAATTTTTCAATGCGTAGTGTCAAACGGCATTTAAGCAATAAATCGACACCGCATGGCTATAGCGATGTGGTGTATGCACTCAACGTGCGCACGGACCATGCGGTCTCGATTTATTGCTTAAA
>NW_022198046.1:7184043-7207114 GCF_009176525.2 Contarinia nasturtii
CGAGGACGGCAACAACAACCGTTGCCAGTGCCACGCGGTTGGTTGTTTGAGACGCACAGCAAATATGACTGGTAAATTTAATATATATACTTTTATTCACATCGCATATTCAATCATTCATCACTAAAATAAATTTCAATCGATGTTAATCTCTTTCTCCATCATCATCATCATCAAATTTTCTACGACAGGTATATACAAGTACCCGAGTGAAAAATGGCATTGAATTTTTCAATGCGTAGTGTCAAACGGCATTTAAGCAATAAATCGACACCGCATGGCTATAGCGATGTGGTGTATGCACTCAACGTGCGCACGGACCATGCGGTCTCGATTTATTGCTTAAATGCCGTTTGACACTACGCATTGAAAAATTCAATGCCATTTTTCACTCGGGTAGCCATACATAAAATAAAATCTTATCATTTTTGCGCATTAAGATTTCTATCAGTTTTGAGTTTGTTTAATTATTCAATCACATTTCCAAATATTCCATGAAAATGGTCCACGTAAACTAGAATTTTTAACAGCCACTAACCACTATAAATACAGCGATTTAATACACCACAAGCAATAGTCTGTTTTTAACATTCCGCCTGTTAAAAAGTCTACCAAAATGAAATACCTTCTTGTGATTTTCGCTCTTATTGCATGTATTTTTGGACTTTGTCGAGGAGACATCTGTGCAAAAGATTTGAAAAGTGGAAATAATCAAAACTTTCCTTCTCGTTTACATATGACCATTGTAAATACACAAGGTGGAAGTGAGTATAATAATACCAACATTCAATCTGGAATCATACGTAAAATATAATTATCTTTCCACTATTTTTAGAATACAAATTCCTACATAATGGACTATGTTAATATCTATATATTAAATATTTTGAATGACGCAAATAAAATCTACATCTATTGTTAAACAGTTATGTAAAATGTTTGTGTACTATTAAAAAAATACGCTCACACCTCAAGAAAATATATGTTTTTTCTTTATTTTTACACATATATATATATACTATAGTAGAACAAATTCACTCGCTTTAATAGCGAAAAGACGTTAAATTTCCGGTCAAAATATAATTTTGGTGCAAAATACTCTGAAAACAGAATGAATAGATTTTTTAGCATCTTTGGTGAAACATTAAAAACCATGAATGTCTTAGATAGTTTAACGCCATTTACCATGATTATCAAAGTCATATTATAAGGCGCGTATTCCAATAAAATAGAGAATTTGAGATTTGCTAAGCACTGCCTGTAAAAAGTTTTATCATTCCAAACAATCGTGACATGACTATCGTGTACACTTAAATTATAAACAGAAAGAAAAATAAATGAAACATTATGATGTTCCTGCAATAAATTTTTATAGCAAAAACATGTCTAAAATATATTTTATAAACTTTACACATTTTTGGTGAATATTTGAAAACGATTTATTATAAAAAATACCCGTAAATCCACTGGATCCACATTTCACGACCATTAAATCAGAATGATGAGTTAAATGCTACGTAATGTATTGTTCTGAGTGGGCACTTATAAGATTTTTTTTCATTTTTACAGATTTTCATCGTCTTCGTACACTTTTTTATGTATTGCTCCCAATCATTAAGTAATTTTTGTTGCTCACCATAGATTTTACAAGACCATCATTTTGGCGTGTTTTTATGTTATGGTTCTTTCTTGGTCCCTAATCATTTTCGGTGTATCAATTGCAAAGACTATTTTGAACATTTTTTCCTGGTAAAAAGCATTTAAAAAATCATAAACAAGTACGATTTGAACGAGCGATAAAAAAAAAATCGATAATTTTTCACAATCAAAATGGGCTTTTGTCAGCAACCTCTGTACCTAACAGTTCAATTCTGCATCTCGCACGTCTGTGCAAGAATTTTTCCCCTATAAGTTATCACTCCGTCAATTATTTTTGTGACGTTCTTCTACAATATTTGAAGAATGATACGCAAAAAGTCACCCTACTTGAGACCAGCTTAATCGTTAACTTATTTTGTCTCTTTTCCATTGAATCCTTCAAGTTTGAGTTGATTGAGTTATTAAAAAACTTGATGAATTTTGAATCGGGATGAAAAATAACGTGCATTCATTTCGTGGCATCCAACTCAAATAAGATCATTTTGATAGGAGAAAGTTTAACCAAAAGAACTTTTTAAAATATTCATGTAAATTCGAAATTAAAATTTCTTCCTCCAGCAGAATAAAAAATGAAATTGAACACCATCACATTTACAGGGATCGTATACGTGTTCAAACAATTTATATATAATGGAAATCATTCATGATTCAATTTGTGGTCACAATAAATAACCATCCCATTGAATGTTCAATCTACAATTAATTATTAATTGTGAAATTTAATCAACATTTCAAACGCTATCTCACAAATGCACGATAACATGTTTGAATTGCTCGCTTTGCACTGTGTTTCAAATATTTGTATTTAAATTGACTGTTAAATTGGTTTAGCAATGAAAACGAATCACATATGATGCATTCAATCACAAAGAGAGTTCTCTGAAAAAGAATTCATTTATGAATGGCGAAAATAATGCATTGCCTGAAAAACTTTATAAAAAACCCTTTGATAAAGCAGTAGCATGGGAATCAATTATTGAATGTAGCAAATGGTGCAAAAATCATCACATAATATATTCAAAAGAAACGGAAAACAACACTCACAGAGGCAAAAAATGTTAAACTGCCATTTATAATAAATGGGATTCTTATTCCGTCTGAAAAAAATATCATCTGTTTGCAATTTGGGTGAATGTACTGACGGAACACTTTACATTTTCCGTTTTTGAGTCTCATTCATGTATGTGGTGTTTGTTGGTAATTTATATGTGTTTAAGTTTCCATGTCGCTATTGTCATCTTTTTTGGCTATAATTTCGTAACTATTTGAGTTGTGATATGGTTGAAACCAATCACATTGAAATACTTCTTGTTGAATATGTGAAAATGTGAAGTAGCAATAAAATTGAGTACGCAAAAAGTCATAAAATTTCGCTCTGAACGCGTCGCATGGATTCACTATGGATTTTATGGACAATCGATTAGGTTCATTCCAAGCGCTAAATGGTCGACGATCCATTTCGCTTGCTGCTTCATTCGACTCCGATTTTGTTTTTACTTCTGCCGTCATATCGACTGTGGCCACTATCAAAATACCACACATCATGAATCAAACGCTCCACAAATGGAAATTGATCTTTATTTATTTAAAAGTTTGCAATAAATTAAACGCTTTTGTACGTGATGCACTAAATTTCATGACTTTTCCATTTTATAGAGGATATATGTATTTCAAGAGAACGCGATACACAAGAGTTGTCACGTTTATCATCACTATTGTTGGATAACAACAGCGCATGGCATCATAGTGGCAATTCGTTTACTCTAGATGGAAATGCTTCACAGTTTGTATTTCTCTAAATCGATTTGGTCCATCGTTGATTTCTTCATGAGTCTCCGCTCTCCAGTCTTAATTGAGAAATTGTATTGCTCTAGCTCATAAAACCGTAACATATTTTAGCACTGACCATAAAAATACCCGCAGGTTTTTACATTCAAAAGTTCAATTTTGATGCTTTCCAATATAATCTTCATTTGATTTGCACTCATTCAAGTGCAGTGCATTTAGGATACTAATATAATGAAACAGTGTATCGAATCATTCTATAAAAGATATGCAATTCAATTTATTCGATAAACATCGATATTGCAACGAACGTTTAAGAAATACAACAGAACATTGTCTTTTGACATTGATCAATTGAACTCACTGACATTACTCTAATCAGTAGTCTAATACATGTAAATTTTATACTCGAATGCGTGAACAAATTTGTTGGCCGTTTTTTCATATTTATTAACCATAATTTAATACATCATATTTGAAAAATTCATCTTTTTATAAAATTCAAAGGTCAAATGTAAATGTTCATTGCATCCAGAAGTCTTCCGGCGGTGGAATAGGCTTGAAAGCTTCTCCATTTTCTCCAGTACAGTATTTTAGAGTACAAAAAACCAATCCCCCGCTACAACCACAAGTATTACATCCGTCATTATATGTTTTTCCATTGACACATGTTTTTCCGTTAAAATCTTCATCTTCCGTCAAACCTGTGAAATATTTCCGATTATATTCGTTGGACATAAAAAAACTATTTAAGCACAAAAATTAACTCACCGCCAGGAATTGTAGTCAATAAGAGCAGAGCGACGATAAAAACAGAGACAATATACTTCATCTTGATGAAATTGTTTAAATTTAAAAGATTTTTTTTTTTGCAACCAACAAGATCAATTTAAAATCTTATTCTTGTCGTATCCGTGTTTTTTTGTTGGATAGAGTGATTTATACATATTGAAGTAAATAAAAAAACTTATATACCTGAGCTATGTTTCATTCGAATAAAATTTGTTATAAAATAGAGACATAAAAATGTTTAGTTATTGCGATTTTATCGGTGGTCCCATTTTTGTACCCGATTTTTTTGAACACGACTTTTGTGCGTGCACTTTTTGCACGTATTGGTTTTTTTTCTGGATGAAATGTCATTTTGAAATCTTATGCAAAATAATGTAATAATAATGCATGTTCATTGGGTCAATTTAAAAACTCAAATCAAGTATGTTGTATGTGACGTTGGACGCAGAATTACTTTGCCAAAAAATGATAAAATACAAACAAAGAGTCGTAATTAATTCAATAAAATGTAAAATTTGCATAGATATGACACAATTTGAGAGATTCTATGCATTTCATTGTCATTTACACTGGTTTTCGTTGTGTGTTTTACATTTTCATACTCACAGAAAAAAATCTGGATATATTGAACCCAGAAATCAGTTTAGAATTTTCGGAAACCGAATTTTCGTTATTTTCCTCGATTTCCCATCGGAAAAGCGAGAAAAATCGATTTGAAGATTTTTTCAGTTTTCATTATATAAATAAACTGTGAGAGAAATGCGTGAGATGATAGTGAACGCTGAAATACAGATTCAAGTCTCACTGAAAGTCTCAAATTTAAGTCCTATCCGATTTTTCGGTTTTTCGGTTAATTTAATCATGTTCCGCTGTGATTTAAACCGATTTCTGGGTTCAAAATATCCGGATTTTTTTCTGTGAAAATTGATTTCCCGTTTTTGTCGGGTTAGTCCGTGATTTTGATTAAAAAACGCCACAATAAATATTTATTGATTTCTTTCTATACATGATCCATCTTGTCAATCACATTTTTGTCTTATCGTTAGACATAATTTTTCAACATTAATTTACGGCATTTACGCAAATACGAGTATCAAATGATTTTATAATTTTCATTAAAATGTGTTCGTTTAACAAAATACAAAAGTCAAATGGAAATATTTAGTGAGCCCAGAAGTCTTCCGGCGGTGGTATTGGCGTCTGTGGCAAATTTTCTCCATTAGGTCCTAAACATGCCCTTTCAGTACAAATAACACTTGTCCCTCCGTCACAAGCACACTGATTACAACCGTCATTGAAAGTTTTTCCTTGGACACATGTTCTTCCGTTAAAATCTACAAAACCCAATCCTGAAAAATAATTTCGAATCAATGATTGTCATATCGTTCGAAATAAAGAGCAATGGAATTAACTCACCGCCTTGAATTGTAGTCAAGAAGAGCAGAGCGACGACAAAAACAGAGATAGTATATTTCATCTTGATTTTTTTTTCAACTGAATTTTTCAATTATAATTAAACAACAAAATTAAATTAATGCTTTATTTTCACCGTATTTGTTGTCACTACTCATAAACTTTCATGAAGCGATTTAAAGCGAATGCAGTAAATGAATGAACTTATGAATATGATTTGAACGAAATTTATTTAGAAATAAACAGATAAGAAATTTTAGATCAACAGTTACTGTGATTTTAATGAGCAATGTCTCAGAGATAGCTGCACGTGAGATGGCTGTAAGCAAGAATGCTTTATTTCGAACCAAATTCTATCAATATTAATCAGATTGACCTCGAGTTCAATCTGGGGTAGTCCGTGATTTTGATTAAAAAACGCCGCAAACAATATTTACATTGACAATTGAAGTTCATTCGGCAGATAACATTTGGTATGTTAAATGTTTGGAAGCAGAATTGCTTTGCCAAAAAATGGTAAAATACAAACAAAGAGTCATAATTAATAGATTAAAATGTAAAACCGACATACATATGAGGCAACTTAAGATAGTCTATGCATTTGTCACTTACTTTCGTTGTCTGTTTCACATTTTCATATTTATTTATTTCTAACATCATTTTGCTTTATTCATAATATATAACTAGTATACCATGTATCAAATGATTTTATAATTTTCATTAAAATCTGTTCTTTTTACAAAATACAAACGTTAAATGCAAATATTTATTGCGCCCAGAAGTCTTTCGGTGGAGGTATTGGTTCGTGTGGCAAATGTTCTCCATTAGGTCCTAAGGTGAAACACCCTATCAAAGTACAAATGACCGTTGTCCCTCCGGCACAATAACACCTATTACAGCCATCATTATAAGTTTTTCCTTGGACACATGTTCTTCTGTTAAAATCTACAGACGCAGCCAATCCTGAAAAATAATTTCGAATCAATGATTTTCATATCGTTCGAAATAAAGAGCAATGCAATGAATGAATTGTAGTCAAGTAATATACTTCATCTTGATTTTTCTCAACTGAATCTTTCAATTATAATTATAATTAAACAACAAAATTAAATTAATGTTTTAATTTCATCGTATTAGTTGTCACCACTCATCAATTTTCATGAAGCTTTAAATCGCCGAATGTTAATTTATGCAATTATTAGAAAAAAAAGAATGTAAAAATAACAATTACTGTGCAGTACAGTTATTTCAATGCGCAATATCTCAGCGATAGCCGTCTATTTATTTTGGACCCAAATTTAGCAATATTAATCGGATTGACCCCGGTGTTAATGTGTCTATCGAATTTGGTTGTTTTTGCCACAGATCATACTTTGTTTATGAACCAACAAACCAAACACCATGTTTTTGACTAATGGTCTAGGTGGTTGACACAAACTAGAAAATTAAAAAAAAATAAGAAAAATTAGGACTTATTTTGTCCTGTGAAATGTACACGTTATATGCTATACTAAAAAATAGAAAAAATTAGCAATATTAGATCCTGTGCCTTCCCCTAGCTAATGGCTACTGTTATTTATAAATTTCATGTCTGTAACGCCGCAATCAATACACAGAAACAAATATTCGAGTACGGCTACCCGCACTTGTGGTGTTAGCAGAGAGTCTACCCTTCAAAATGAGTTACGCACTCTATTTTAGTCTATTTTTGGTGTTAATTTCATCCAAGTGAACACACCATAGTGAAAGAAGAAATACATGTGTGTCCGTAAGAATGAATATGGCAATACAAAAACGGAATCTGAAGAACGTTACATAATTTTTTTTTACATAGTACAACTCCATACAAAAAATAAAGAGTCTTACGAGAGTAAGACGAACTTTTCCGCATGGTGGTAGTTGCGTATTTTATTAAGTTAGTTCAAAATAATATTTGTTTGATTTTTCAAGCCCTTCAAGCGGCGTAAAGTTTGAGGCCAAAAAATGCTCATAAATTCTTCGTCGCAACAATTGTTCATAAATTATTCTTAGTTTTTTTACGTTGGGAATGGTCAAATCCCGTTCTCTTGAAACCACTTGACAACGCAAATCTAGGCTTTCGAGCATGGGATCCATAAATACATTACGCCAGCTTATCCACAAATGAATTCGACATTCAATGTGTCGTCATCAACAAAAAAGGTTATTCAAATGGAATTGGAACGTGGACATGGCATTACTGAAGAAGTTATGATGAAAAAAGCTACATGGGATAAACTATTCGAAGAACTAAACTTCTTTCGCAAGTAAGTATTTTTATGACTATTTTTTGTTAATAATAATACTAAATAGGACTTTGTTAATATTACTTTATTGAATTTTCCGCTAATATATTTCATTTTTATTTTATCGCAGATATCGACATTTTCTTGTGGTTTTGGTGGGCTCACAAACGGCAGAGGATCATTTAGCGTGGCGTGGTTTCATTGAATCAAAAGTTCGTGATTTGGTTGGATATTTAGATGAACATCTAAAACTTAAATTGGCACATGAAAATCCAAAATGTTTTGATCGTCAAGAGACGCAAAACACAATAACCGATGCAGATCATCATTTGATCATCGCACCATACTGTTCGATGTGGTTTATTGGTATGATGTTTACCGAAAAGGAAAATTTAAATGTCGATCTTCAAGAAAGTATTCTTAAATTTACGAATTTTTTGAACAATTACTCTTTGCCAAAAAATAGTAAAATACAAACAAGGAGTCATAATTAATCTTTTAAAATGTAAAACTGATTAAATAACTGATCCATCCGATGACAATCGCACTTTTGTCTTTGACATAAGTTTTCAACATTAATTTGCTTTATTTACCATATATCGAATGATTTTATAATTTTCATTGAAATGTGTTCTTTTTACAAAATACAAAAGTCAAAGTCAAATATTTAGTGCATCCAGAAGTCTTTCGGTGGTGGTATTGGCTCGTATGGCAAATATTCTCCATTTGGTTCTGCGATCATTTTGAAACACTGTGAAAGACCACAACCAACATGCCCATCGAAACAAACACACTGATTACAACCGTCATAATAAGTTTTTCCATCGACACATGTTCTTCCTTTAACATCAGCAGTCAATCCTGAAAAATAGTTTTGAATCAATGAATGTTATATCATTCGAAATAAAGAGCAATGATATCAACTCACCGCCTTGAATTGTAGTCAAGAAGAGCAGAGCGACGATAAAAGCAGAGATAATATACTTCATCTTGATAAAAAGAAAATGCTTGAAATATTTTATCAAGTGATTTTTTCAATTATAATTAAACAACAAAATTAAATTAATGTTTTAACTTCACCATATTCGTTGTCACCACTCATCAACTTTCATGAAGCGATTTAAACCGAATGCAGTAAATGAACAAACTTACTATATGCATATGATTTAAAATAAATTTATTTACATAAGACATTTTAAATCAACAGTTGCTGTGATTTCAATGAGCAATATCTCAGAGATAGTTGTCATTTACCGGCAAACCAAATACCATGTTTTCGACTAATGTCTGCTGTTTTATACTTTCATACCTGTTACTTACCCACTATAGTTCAATTTGACAAAAAATTGACAAAAATAAGTGTAAAATAAATATTTTCGCGCCTTCTATTATCATATAAGAATCAATCTTGTAGTGGATGGAATAAATAAATGATACAACATTTTGGTTCAAGAAAACCGAATGTTAGCTTTTCTATCGAAACAATGTCAATCTAATGAACAAAGTTATTTGATAAAACTCTTGGCTCCCAAGTCAAATCATCGAATTTCTACATTGTTTCGCTGGCAAATTGAGCAAAACGGAACAAATTACCGAAAAATCAATGTAAATACCTCAAAGACTAAACTTCAATGAAGTAATTTGTTTCGATAAGTATAAAATTTACGTTCTTCCCGGAAGCAGAGCGATGGAGGGTGAGGTTGCGTCGTCAATTTTTCTGGCATGCAAAGTGTATACAATTTATTCTCATTACAAAGAAATTCCCGAAATTTTGTTCCGTGACTCGCAAACTTGTGCAAAGTGTTCACGGTGAAATTGTTGGTTTATTTTTTTCCTAATGGAATATGTGTATAATCATTGCGTGCACAATGTACACACTTTTAAATAAATGAATGCATTTGTAACAACAACAATTTTATGATCAAATGCATTATTCTGTGTTCGCTGAATTCCACAATGCACACATACGGAAAATCTAATGAAAATGTATTATAAGCGCTTGTATGTATATGACTATCTCATTCACTTTATCGCACATGCGGCACTACAACTCTGAACTATGTTGGAGATGTGGTATGGCACATACAATGTGTATGAAATAAATAAATGTTAATATTTTGCTAGGGGGTAGACAAACATTTTTACTATACTATTTTTTTAAATTTTATATTTTTACTATCTATATGGTCTAAGGCAATATGAGCTGTCATGTGGTCTAGTGTTTTTTTGTTTGTTAGTAAACATATGGTTATAATAAAAAATTATTAAAAAATGACCTAATGTGATAAGCAATATGTGTGGCCAATTCTTAGAAAATTTTCAGTATTTTGTCTTATTTCAACTAGTACACTTTAAGAAAAATATTGTTTTTTTGAAAAATACGTCTCTAAAAAAATGGCAAAAAGAAGAAAATTATTTATCGGAACCGTCGAAACACTTTTTTCAAGTGATGATGACGATGATAGTCGCATTTTAAACGAAGCATACGACAAATATTTAAATAAAGTGAGTGAAGATTCATTATTAAATAAAGCGAACGACGAAATTGAAAGCCAAATCGAAAAAGATATTACATTGAGTGATTTAAATGATGGAAATGATGAATTACTCAATCAATCGTACGAGAGAGCCGAAATTCATTTGAGAAGACCCACGCTGATTCCGGAAAATATGTTGTATCTGGTGTGCAATTCAAAAAAAGAAATTGAAAGGAATCATATAGTTGCGAAAATTCGATTAAGAGAAAAAAAAATACCATGGATCTCAAATTATAAAATTGAACTAAGTGACTATTTTAATGCAGTAGAAACATGGCCAAATTATGTGATCGAAATTTTATTGACAAAGTGCTTCAGATATTCCGAAAGAATTGGCTTAGCTTGTTTCCTACACGGTAATGGAATGACATGCCCCGATAAAGCATTAAGGCTTCTTCAAATCTACAACATTTCGTGGAATTTGGATAAATGTTGGAAAATAAAATTCGACAAATTTCAAGAATTGTTCAGATATTTGGACCAAGCAAATAAGCGTCATAGCGACGGAGGTGATCACATAAGGAATCAATACTATTATTATGACATGAATCTGAATTTAACGATGTTTTACGATGGTACCGTTCGAACGAAACAAGGAGAAAAAAGAAAATATTTCCCTCTTTTTACTAACAAAAATTATATGATACTAATAATATAATAAGAATCTACTAGATGCTACTAAAAGAATATTTGAGAACAAATGTTCATATTGATTCTTCGACCGATCCATACAAAATACATTGCCAATACTTTTCTTATAATGAGATTAATGGTACATTTTTGTAAACAAAATATTTTCGTTCAGTGAGAACAATTTCTATTGTTCTCCGTATAAATGTCTTCACACCGGCAATTCGATTCATTTAGCTCAATACTAGAAATACTAGCAGAATATTTGCGTTTTTGCATATACTAAAAGAAACTAGAAGAAACTAAAAGAGATACATATTAAATGAAACTAAATATACTAGAAATTGGTGTCTATCCCCTAGATATTTTGTGCAGTGAAATGGCATGGCATCCAGTTTACATAAACTTTTCCGGCAAAAATATTTTCGAGCCTCCTTAAAATCATGTGACATTGCTTTTAGCATAGATGAAAATCGCATTGAAATAGTTTTTAACTCGGTCTTATATCTTCTTCTCGAAAGAAACAAAAAAGACACACGTGAAATGCATATTTTATGATTCGAATCCATTTTTCTGTCCCTTTGCAGATTCAGGATTTGAGGTGGCATAAAAATGCCTCATAACAATTTATAATTTATTTATTTGACTCATACTACTCGGTCGCGATACCAATGTGTCTACGTCTTGAAAGTTAAACAGTAAATTGATGTGATAAACAAATAAAATGCAGAAATATTCAGACCGGAAAATTTCTGGTGACATTACACGCTTCGTTCATTCATTGCGACAAAAGCAACACATTAAAAGTTTTTAATGAATTTTCTGGGAATTCGTTGTAAAGCCACATTTACAAATGTCACTCAAAAAAGTCGATGAAAGTTAATGATAAGTGAGAGTGTCACTGTATGCAAGTCTCTCATCGCTATTTTATATATGTACGTGATTAAAGGCGCGCGCGTTCAGTTTGTGCATCCAAAACGCAAAAATTGAAAGAAGTTTTACTGAAAGCTTGGTACTTTTCAATTAGTATCAGTACCGTTGCCGCAAATTTTATTTCTTAAGCACATTGCATTTTCGTTCGTTCATCGTTTTGGTCATGTCAATGATGAGATTCTTTCGGTGAAAATATGCAGATTCTTTGGTAGTGTTAATCAAGTTTCATCGGCCAAGGGAAACAAAAATAGACTGAGAGTGAAGATAAAAAAACCGTTTCAGGTGTAATTTGATTTCAGGCGGCTAACGTACCATACAATGCGCCCGAATATTCGCACCTCATCGTATTTATTACGTCTGCTCCACCAGACTCATTAATTTATTTCTATGATGCTATTAAAATATATTATCTGTTGATGAATTTAAGAATTTATATAACGCTGGCTGCATTGCTGCATTCGTTGCAATGTTCAGTGCATGCAGAGCATTCAGTTTTTTTTTGTTTCGGGTAAAAAGTGGTTTAATTTTACTAACCGCTAATTTTAATGTTTTTGCTCACATACATTTTTTTTGTAGGTGTTATCATCACATACACTCACTTTGGCGTGTGAGAGTTTTTGCGCCGTAAATCTAGGTAAAGTGGTAAAAACGTGTATGCACTGATTGGATGCGTTTGCCCACTGAATTTATATTAATTTGCTTGATGTTAAATAGGATTTTTCTTTTAAATTACAGCATAAAACACATTTTCACATTAAATTTTGTAATTAGATCACAGTAAATGTGGGTGAACGCGTTCAAACTCTTTGCATCATGCAATCATGGTGTTGTTGTACATTGTGCCGTTGAAGTTCTTGTAAAGAATACTTTGAGTAAGCTTGATGTTGTAATGGAAAGCGCCATCGTTTATTACTTTGAATAGCATTAGTCTTTTGTTGTACAAAAAAAAAAAGAGAAAGAAAGAAAAACTATAACGCCGTCTTGAAGAAATGCCATGTGTTTGCGCTTTTCGTTCGTTTGTTGCATGAAAGATTGAAACGAAGCAAAAAATTTATTGATAGAGATGAAAATTCTGTTATGTGATAAAGGATGTGAAGCATTTTCCTCTGTTTTGTGAAATTCTTTTGATGACATATCGTCGTTGGGTAAAGTGCACGCTTGACACCGAAACGTGCAAGAGACGAACCATGTCGATTACAGCAGATGTGTTATTAGGTGTCGGAACATGTGCTTGGAATTTTTCGTATGCGAGATAATCTCGGCTCAAGGGCGGTATGCCAGTAATGCGAGCATACAGCGGACACTTTTGATTCATATTGTATGTTTCGAAAAATTATGCAAATGTTTTTAATTGAAATTCAGTGCGGATGCACTATACCTTTAAGGTTAAAAAAAAAAGACTGAAAAGAAAACTGTGAAAGCTTGAATATAGTATCTCCGTTTTCATTTTTCGCTTGATACGTGGTTGATGTGTTGTTTATTTTTGTAGTTGCCATTAATATAGATATTCATGCTAAAAAGACATAATATCATGAAAAATGAAGTGGAATTCAGAGAAAATGGTGAATTTTCTCTGAAGGAATATACTCTTACAAAATTGACTATTGAGAATGGTGGAGAGCTCTATCTTTTGAAACCCACCAATAAATTTCCAGTTCATAATATCACGCATAAAATCGAATTTCATCGGTGAAAACAAGTTTCAAATTGATATTAGTATGAATGTTAGTTATAGCTTCGATATGGTTTTGATCAAAAAGACACGAAATGGGGTTTGGGGAGAATAGAACATATTGCTCGAGGTAAATATTGTCGATGGTTTGCATGATAGAGTAATATTAGCATAGAATCTTCAATGAACGGTCTTACGAGCACAAGCAAAATGCTACATATAATGCATCAATTTCCGAATTGCACGTGTAAAACAATTGAAACATGCTTATCTTGAGCAGCGATGCGAAACACTTCCAATCTGTACACATCCGGCGAATCATATCTATCGATAGTGGTGGTATTGGTAGATACGAATCAAGTTTAAAGTGCACAAGTTTAAAGTTTTGTTAACCGAGTACTTGAATTGGATTACAATAGATCAAATGGCAACTGACACACAAATTCCAAAATTGAGATACCCGATGAATTTCGGATAAATTATTGAAAATAAATTGAACAAATGAAATGATTTTGAATTTCAGTCGACGCATGTTCTCCATTAGTTGCACTTTCATTCTAGAAGTATGGTCATTGTGGCGTACCAAAAATTTGAATTCATTTGCAGAACTTAGCTGAATAATTTAGGTGACAAATTCCGCATGATATTTGAATAGATATATGTGTGTGCGTCCTATCGGAAACACTCTCACATCCTTGTAAGAGCGAATCTCCTGGAAATGAGGCCAAGGAAAATATCTGTAGAAGGTCATCAAATCGCACGGTAAAAGTTGCTATTCAGCATTAAATATGTATGAAAATAGTTCGCAGAGTTTGTCCGTTAAGACTATTCGTATTCTGACATTAGCATTAATTTTATTCGTAGACATCTTTCTTTCAGTTTTTGTCATGGAAACTAATTCAAGATTAAAAGAACGAGAAAAATAATGCCAATGCCAGGCGGAAAAAAATGTCCTACAACAACATGCAATTGAATGTTTGCAAACAATAATGTTATTCATATTTTATGGAAGAAACTTCTGCTCAATGCCACCACATTTCTTCAGACGAAACCAGCAATGTTTTTTTTTTCTCACCATAAAATAAGGAAAATAACGAGGTGTTTGATTCAAAGTTGGCGATTAGTTTATACAACAAATGGAATAAACAGAACAAAACACCAAATCGAAACTTCTCCGTGACAAATAACATACCTATCACGTGAATTGGCATGAACGTTTCATTTTAGCAAAAGTTTTACGCTAACTTTTCATGATAGATCGTTGACTCTTGAAAGTATCGATTTCAAAGTTGTTGCTGGAAACACTTTTTGAGTTCCTCGTTTCGAATCGTGTAACAATCATGACCTGATGAAAAGTATCGACGTATATTTCAACATTTATCACATTCAGTTGTTATATCAATTGACATGATATAAACAAATTGTTAGCTCAGAGACATTGCAACTGAGTGAAGTGTCAGTTGCATCATGATCAGGATTGCTTCCATTTAGAAGTATTCATCAAAACTTATATTGCTAATATGCATATTTATTCGTGATGTTGAAGTTTGTAAGTTCTGGATTTTTGTTTTTATATGAAACGAAATCTTATGAGAAATCAAAAATACATATTCATTTCGATACTGAAATTAAATACGAACAAAAGTTTCAAGCGGAATATTTGTGCCAAAAACTACCTGCATTTATTCGAATATTTTGGTCTTAAAAAACGAAATATCTGCTTTTGGCATCGTTTTCACTTCAAACTCAAGAACAATGAAGACACACAACATGTTATAGCAAGCATGAAGTTTTTGTTCATTTTTCCTTGATATACGTGTGCATAAAACATACAAGTTAGCAACAGATTTCAATTTTAATACAAAAAGAATCGACACTGAAAACCTGCGACGAAAAAAGTAACAGAAACTTGTTGTGAATGAGTACAGCAAAGTAGTAAGTAGTAAAAAAAATGTTGTGTGATGCCAAATTTCAAACCAAAGTAAACATTTTGTTTGGGCGTGTAATTTTATGTACTCAAATTCAATCCTTTAATATGAATGCATTAAAAACATAAGTCAATAAATAAATCAATGTTTCTTTCAAAAAAGTACGAAATGTGTTGATGTGACTTTTTTGCGTACATTTTTCGTTTCAATATTTGATTTAGTGGTGTTTTTACTGTGTATTAATTGTTCTAGTGTGTGTTTGTATGAGTACTAAACATAGAAAAAATAAACAAAATTATTTTAAGGGCTTCCACAGCAATCCAATGGATTATGAATGAATGCGGTGTCAAATATGTCGAAAAGTCGAATACGAGAAACGAACCAACGATGACGATGATGATTTATTTGCATGTTATTTTCGTTTGAAAAGTTGATTTTGCAATTTAAAATGTAAATGCTTTTGGAAAATTGAACAAAACTTTTACAATTTTGCGTAGCAACTAGCAAATGCATGGAGTGCAATCGGTCTGTGGCTGTTTTAAATGCAGTTTTGTTTGATTATCATTTAATACACTTAAAACTTCTATATGGTGCACAGTGCACATACAAACACATGCCAAAATTTGAAATGCTGCTCTTGTTATTTTTGTTGTTGTTTTTTTTTCCTTTATTTTATTATTTCGGTTCCCCTTCGTCGCTCATTTCAGAATCGCCCCAAATTAAGAATTATGTTTGTTAATAATAACGCATTTTGTTTTGGCTGCCACAAACGGAAATAACAAAATTTAAACCACAAAATAATTGTAAGTATTCCACTTGTTATGTATACCATTTTAATTTGTGGATGAATTCGTCAATTTTCCATAAATGTTTTGATGCCATTTACCAACTGATGTCTCAGCTGTTTCAAAGGATTTATAAAGTGTTCCGTTGTTCATAGCAATTCCAAAACAATTCATGTAGTCATACAGAGAATTATATTTTCTAATTTTAACCTTACGTATCTATGCCGTGCTGGAGTTTTCCAATTTATATTATATGTTAAGTATTTAGCTTACCTTCATGTGACGAAAATCACCCCATATAATATGTGTACAAATTATGTTTTCCGAGTATAACTTGAAGCGGCTTCTTTATATCACTTACATGTTCCGTTGCTTTGTTACCTTTCAAGACACCTGCCGTACATATTTCATAACCAAATATTCCAACGTCGCTATGAATAGCTACTCTTATTACGACTCAAGCGGTGTGTTCTCTCTGTCTCTCCCATTCATTGAAACAAATTAACAAAGCTTGCTTGAGATATGGATTATGACCCTTTTTTCAAATGCATCGTAATATTTAGTATGGGGATTTTCCATCAATTAATTTCAATTAACTTCTTTTATCCACATAAATAAAATGTCTGTATGTGCGCACAATTGTTCCATAAACATATAATACACAGATTAATGTAAAAAAAAAACAGAATCTCTCAATGAATTCTATGAGGGAGATATAATCAGCTTTCCACCTGGTTTCTTTACTCCCAGCATGGAAAAAGTGTAACTAGATTTTTTTTTCATGCAAGCGAACGTTAATGAGTGCACAGTATAAGAGATAGTGTATGTGTGCTCGTAAATTCTTTATGCCCATGTGTGATGTGGTTAAAGTATTTTTTCATTACAACACATATGCTGCACTATGGGGCGAAAACTATTTTTGAATAATGATACACTGGGAACTTCCAGAAGAGAACCACAAGTACAGCAAAAAATAAACAATTTCAAAAGCTCAACAGTTAATTGACATTTAATTGAAACTTTGTTACACGGGGCACTTTCCTCAGCTGCACAAAGCTATTATTTGAAAATTCCCGAAGAGTGAAATTTGATAGCTTAGAACCAACATAGCATAATTTTAATGCAGGTGCTCTAGATCGCCAACACATTGTTGTTTTCAATCACGACAAACTTTCCACATTGCAATTTATAAACTAATAATAACGAAGAAAAAGTATCTCTATCTCCCTCTGACAATGTCGACGAAAATTGCAATTTGTTTTTAAATAAGTCAATCAAGGTTATGGCTTCGGGGTTGTTCATGATTTCATCTTTTATCTATGAAAATCGCGCACCTAAAGCCGGAAACTCGTTTGAAAAATGAAACAAAATAAAAATGCATTAAATGAAAAACTGCATAACTCACTTTTAATTGAAAAGCAAAAAACGTGAAGTACAATGTGTGGGATGTTCATGTTTTGAGTTGAGTTCTTTTATTTTCATTAACAAAAAAAATCTAACGCGATCAAGCAGTAAAAGAAGAGATGAAAAGTCAAAATGGGTGGTGTGTATGTGTGTGTGTATCTGTCTGTCGGTTACATTTTGTTCGCTTTCAGCCAAACTCCCGATGATGGTAATAATAGTAACGAAACATTATCAATTTTAATTGGAATTTGAGTTTTTGCACAAGTTTCAAATTGAAAATGTTTCAACAGCATCGCTAATCCGAGTTTTGTTTGCAACATGCCGAAGCGTACGCCAAGGCAAATTCGAGGTCCTTCACCAAATGGCAGATATGCGAACGCATGTCGTGTCGATTTATTTGCATCGCTAAAACGATCTGGGTCAAAACGTTGCGGATCTGGAAACAATTCAGCATCGTTGTGAAATGCAACAGCCGGAATAATCACGTAAGTGCCCTTTGGTGCAACGGCTCCATTGGGAAGTGTATAATCCTTGCTAATGATTCGATGTAGTGTCCCGACTGCCGGATGCATCCGCATCGTTTCTATATTATTTGTGCAATCGAGTTCATCGAGTGTTTTCAAATGCAAGACATATAATACCAAGAACAAGAAAAAGAAAACGAACGTGAGAAATGGAAGAGAAAAAAAATGTACAAAATACATAACAAAAAAATGGAAAGTAAACTTTAAAGCACCACGGAAGTGGTAGAATGTACTATGGGCTGTGTTGTTTGAAAAGAGTGCTTCGCAAAAATCACACGCAGACAGTATTGTTTGAGTATCAACTCACCGTAAATCACTTGATCGAGATAAGTCATTTCCATTAAGCTGTCATAGGTGATTTTACCACCATGACGACTTAAAACGTCATTTATTTCGGTGCGCACTTTATCTTGAATCACCCTGTTTAAAGCAAGCTCGTAAAGTGCATAAGTCATTGCTGTCGATGAAGTTTCAAATCCAGCAAAAAAGAACAAAAACACTTGTGCTGCGATATCCTTCAGCGATAGACCTTCACCATCACTGTTTACATCGTCGTTGTCTTCACGGTATAAATCAATCATCAATTGCATGAAATCGCGCCGTTCGATATGTTTCGCTTTGCGTTCTTCAATCGTTTTTTTACACATTGCAATTATGAATTCCGATACATCATTGTGCAACAATCGAAAGCCAAGTGCTCGTGCCGGTCGTCGAAATAGCATGGCCGCATACAGTTTTAATAAACGAATACGACTAAATGTTAGCATTTTTTTACCCACCGCACGAAATTCTGATTTTGAATTGGACAAACTGTCACACTGTGTGCCGAATGCACATGAAACTATTACATCCGTATTGTATCGTGCCATCAAGTCAGTTATTTCAATATTGAATTCACTATTTGCTCTTTTGTTTTGCCATTTCGTTTCTAAATGTTTTACCATTTCGTCGGCCACATCTTTTATCGTGAAAAACATGTTTTTAATTTTTCCACTGGTGAAAGTTGGTGTCATTTTAATGCGCAATCTACGCCAATCACTATCCTCAATGAAAAATAAATTGGCAGACAGTGGATCATCTTCTTTATTAAAATACACACCTCGATTTACAAAATACGAAAAATCACGTACCAAAACAGTTTTCGCAAATTCGGGCGTAAGCACAAATAATACGGGCTTATTCAAAAAATACAAGCCAACGTAGTCACCTTTTGATTTGAGTTTTTTATATAAATCGATTGCCATTAAACCGAAGTTCATGTAGGCCATTCGTGAATCTAAATGACCTGATGGAAATGAAGGTGGGATCGTTGGCACTCCCTGTGAAGACCACAGCTTAAACGATTTTTGAAACTGGATGTAAACATACAGTACGAATAAAACACCAAACACCAGACTTAATAACAGTAGAAAAGTCAACATTTTTTTTCCAATATGTATCACAAAAAGACACTAGAAAACTAACGGTCTATAAAATAAATTGCAGCTTGATATCAATCGATTGACTTTGATGCGAATGAATCGAGAAAAAAATATCTATGGTTCAATATTAAAAGATGAACCAAAATCTATTTGACATGTCTCGTCGATGTCCAATACGAGAATGTTCAATTCAATGTTTGTCGGCAATCGATTTCTCACTACACACCATTGAATCACTTCAATTGCTTTCTATTCGATTTAATTTGGAATGTCATTTTGTTTTCTTTTTCCATTCAATTCATCAACTAACGCCAAATACACTCGCACAACGACAGACAACATTAAGTCTGGCGAACTTGTTGACTGTCACACAATTCAGATGACTTTGATTGCGGGTGTATAGATAGCAGAATTGAATTTCATTCGTTCAAAAATCAACGATTCCTATTCTGGATTATTTCGATACTTAAAATTTAAGGAGGATAAACATCTACCAGCTCTATCGATATTTGAATCCATATATGATCAAAGTGAAGCCAACGAAAATATAAGCACAAAATCGGCCAAAGTGGAAGAATTGCCAAAAACAAACATCTAGTATTATTCTTAATACTATTAGTGGGTCAAAGTTTAAAATCTAAATTCATAGATGAATGCGTCATTGATTTGTTAAGACGTCATAATATATTCTAGAATAATGATCAAAATATATATGTTTATTTACAATTGATTAGCGAAAAAAATTTGCGACTGCTGCATTGTTCCAATTTAACCGATGATCCATATAACTTGACCGATTTTATGTGTGCACTACTTATAAAATGGATTGCAATGATTCATTAATTGGTTTTAATTGACTCGGTTATTTAAAGATTGCTTATCAAATGTGCGCTTTGTCTGATTATTTTTTTGTGCACAAACAAGTTCATACTAGCAATGATTAGTATTACCATAAAAATGATATTTTCGTAGAATTCGTGGCAAATGCCGAAAAATAATCGACATGGTTAAAATATAGTAAATGTATGTCTTTGTTCAAGTCAGAATATTTGAAAGTCGTCTCCTCAAAATAGTATTACATCTCAATAGAAACAATAAGTAGTTACCTCTAAAGATTTTCACAATAAACATAAATAAAGCAAACTATCCCGTATTAAAAGCTAAATCCACGTAGTTGATCAAGCTCAATAGTTTGTACACAGTTATTCCGACTTGAGTACATAGGTGGAAGCACAAATCAGCAAATATTTTAAGTTAATACTGAAGCTGAAATGAACTTAAACAAAAGCATTGATAATTTAATCATCAAGTTACTATCTCAAAAATCACAATCCATAACTTATTTAAAAATGTATCACATGTGACTTTTATCGTAATAGAATAATATGGATCATCCATAATGGATGTAGAAAAGAATCTCCCACATGGAGCGCTAACATGGGTAAAACGAGTGAAAATAACAGCGATAAAATGTATTAATGTATATTTTCAGTTGTTTTCAAATTTGACGTGGTCATAAAAGACTTTTCCTATATTCAATGATTTTTTGATAAAATTCAAAATCATATTAATAGAATTATTAATGAGCATTTCATAAGGAAAGCAAAAGCAATTTTAAACTTTTCCAAAACCCATAGACAGATTACAAAAAGTTAATGAAAATATCTTTTTTTATTTTTGAATACATTTACAACTTTGAATAATCATTTCATGTGTTTTTATGTGCAAATTAAAAAAATTAAAATTATAGTGAACTTTTGATTTTTATTTGTGTGTTTTAATTTTTTTCATATTGTCGTTTTCTCTTTCAAGTATTTGATTAAGAGCAGCTGAAAACTCATTTGGATCTGGACATTTTCGTGCAGTATCTGTATTTTTCATATATTTCATATGATTTAACAGATCAGTGACGTAATTAAATAATTCAATAAATTCATTCAACAAATGATAAGGAATGGGGTGGAACATTTTTGGCATAATTTTATGGCCACTTGGAAAAACATGTCTTATAGTTCCCAGATTCAAGATATTAAGGAATTTTCAACTTACGGTTCCATATAAGACAGCGACTTGAAAGGAATGGAGGTACATTTTACTGGAAAATCATGAAAAATTGCAGTGACCCAATCACCATGAAAACTTGTGAATCTTATTTTCTGACCAAAATAAGTAATATCACCAAGTTTCATGAAATTTCAACCAAAAATAAAGGTGCCTCCCATACAAAACTTTTATTTTTTTTCTCAAATAAAAAATCGATAATACGTGCCACAGGAATCTAATAGAGTAAATTTCAGCGTTTCTATTATTTATAATTATTATTTATTCAGTTTTAACAAAAGGAGATTAATGACAATTTTTGTGTTATCGCTAAATTTGCCTTTTGCTAATTTGTTATCAAACTTTTATGTTACCTAATTTTTCAAATTGAAAACGTTTGAAATAATAAATACGTAAATAAATAAGTTTTTATATAAAAAAATGTTCTCATGTGTTGAATTTTATTAAATTGCTTTCATCTATAGATTCGCCTCCTTTCACCACTTTCAAAATTGTCGAAGAAATACTATTTTGTTGTTCGAGTTCGATCAATTTGTTTTGAACGTCCTTTACGTATATAGCAATTTTGAATGGTCTTGAGCTTTTGATTATTTCTTGGAATTTTATTTTTTTCCTTAATACTTTTTTTCGCCCACTTCTTTCAAATATTAAGACGAACTCATATAGTCAACTTGAATTTGATTTTATATAAAGTTCAGTAGTTCGTAAAAATATTTCTAGCTTGAGAACATAGGTGGAGCTAACAAGTATAACGCTCTTTTATTCAATCGAACATGTTTCTCACATTTTATTTATAATCTTAAAATAATTCTCTCAAACAAAAATAAAATTCAATTCAAGTTAATACTGAAGCTGAAATAACAATTCATATTTTTTATAAACGTCTATCACATGTAGCCTTTATAGTAAATATAGTACACGTGTACTATAACAATTTAGATGTTAATTCTTACACGTGGAACGCCAACATGGGTAAAACGAGTGAAAATAAAGACGATAAAATGTATTACGGTCTATTTTCAGGTGGTTTCAAATTTTACGTTAGCAAAAATGCGATAATAATGTGTAGTTCATGAAGTTAAGCATCAAAATCATATTAGTTAATACAATTAATAATGACGTAAAGCGAAAGAAATTTCAAACTTTTCTAAAACACATAGACAGATCACAGATATAAAAACTTAAAACTTATTGAAAATAGTTCCTTTTATTTTAAAACGCATTTTTAACTTAAAATAATCATTTTATATGTTTTCATTCAAA
>NW_022198046.1:7217114-7260983 GCF_009176525.2 Contarinia nasturtii
AAGAGATGGAAAGAGAAAGAAAACCAATGCACTTTTTTTCAATGCGCCTTCGTATCCAAATAAGAATAATGAAAGAATTTCTATTAAATCGTGCATATATATTCGAACGTGATTATGATGAAAATAAAGAAGACAGCAGAAAAAGTGAAGAAATTTTTTTTATTTATCCATGTATTAATAACAACAATATTACGGAAAATAAGCAAAAATTCAACCATTTTTCATACAAAAGGAATTGAAAGAGCGTCATGCATGAGGCACACACAAACAAACCACGGTAGTAGTTGTTGTTTTTTCTACCAGAAACGTTCATTCTTATGAAATGTTTCATTGGATAGTGTCGCTGCTGCTGCTGCTATTGTTGTTGTTGTTACTGTTGCCTGATTTCGGTGTTCCGTATTGTAGAATAATAGTATACACAGCTAGAAGAATAGACGTAGCATGGAACAGAACAACAAGTACATAATGTTGGCAATGTGCGAGCTGTTCAGCTCGACTTTCTCAGCGCTCGACTGAATAGTAACTAACGTAGTATATGTAGATACACACTCGTGTTTGGTTTGTTTAATGTATGAATATTTAAAAGATTTGATCAACGAAGCGCATCTCCGCTCCACAGCATGTGTATATGCCGATATGCCATAGTAATTTTGCGCTGAATGTATGCGTGCATGTGTTTGTGATGGCTGTTTTCTTTTTTCTCTACACATCGTCATCATCATCGTATATTATAAATCGTCAACAATCGTCCATCCATTATGATTATTTTTTAAGTAATAAATTCCAACTTACCTTTGAATTTCACTAAACAAGCATTTAAATTGGTCGAGATGCCATCGCTTCTGGTGCAAAATAACAAATAATTGTCTCCCATTTTTCCGTCACTCCAACGAATGCTAAACACCAACTAAATTTAATCTAAGAGTCGCGAACCGAATACGATTATGACTCAATTTGAAACGAAAAGAACGCAAAAACTGTCTCATTTGTCTGTAGTTGACTGATTTTGATAAATATCGATGATAAAGAGCACGGTTTGTTCAAAGAATGAAATATTTTCTCGACAATGTATGATAACAATCACACACGAAAAAAAAAATGAATAGAATGAACATTTGAAATTCCAATTAAAAGCAAAATAATCATAAGTCACACACGCATAATTCTTTGAATACGTTGATTCTGGCATTTGTAATTACGTCAAAAGTTTTTTTATAATTTTCTAATATTTGAAAAAAAACTATTCATTTTAAACCGTGACTTGAACAATCGAATTGAAATCTTAGAATTCAAGTGTTCTTGATGATGCCGTAAACAATTGACATTTTTTTTTGTTCTTATAATTAAAAGTTACTGTGCTTTAGTTTGTTAGTCGAATCGGCAAATAAGACATCGTTCGATTGCTTTTATCATTTTTAATTCGCATTGTAGCCGAGTAATCATGACTAAAATGAATTAAAATGGAATATATGCGAATAAGCGGTGTCCATTTTGATGATTCGTGAAGAGTTCAAAAAAAACACCATTGGAAAGTCATCATTACTTGTGCCATAAACGAGTAATTTTGTCGTTCTTTGTACTCGCTATAACGATTGAAGGCGTCACGGTTACGAGTTTTGACGGTAAATACTTTCAACGTGCGGCTTTTCAATCAGATAGTTTCAAAAGTATACAAAAGTTCCTAATTTCTTCCATAATTTCATGCGCTCTTATTATAGCGTTCAAGAAAAGAAATAAAAAAAACCGTAGAAAATTGATGCGAAGAATGTTTTCAGAAAGGAGGCGGTAATTGTGACGCGTAGACCTTTACATTTTTCGGAAGATGTCATTTATGTCGTTTTTTTCTGTTAAACGATAGAGAGCATATTTAGTGGCATTTACGTATATTGTTTTCATTAAAATGAATACATTGAAATTGCTGTGTTTTTATTCATTCACCAAATTTGATGTTATTTGGATCACGTTAAGTTCAAGCAAAAAAGTTGCTTCTTTTTCATTGCTACAATTTCTTGTCATTGTAATGAACGTCGGTGTGGTAACAAAATGAGAAAACGGGCAATAGCTTAGCTGCATTTTCACTTTGTGAACTGAATTATATATTTTTTTGGACAATTTTCTTTTCTTGACGCGTTACAATCTTTTTTCTTCTTCTTCTCTGGATTGACGGTAGGTTTCACAAGCAAGTAAGCATAAAATAAAACACATGAGGTGAAGTGCCCGAACTGTTTTGAGGTCACCTTGATTTTTAAATTACATTTTATTTCATTTGGCCATTTTTTTTCCTCCATTCGTATTCATGTTGATCGTTAGTTTCGCTCATCATCATTGTGGTTCTTGTTTGATTGTGCTAGCCAGCAAGCGAGCGAGTGTGTGCGCGCTGCCAGCCAACTTTTGAGTAAGTGTTATTCTGATCGAGCGGCTTAAATTACAATGTAATGGTATTTTGCCGGTTCTATTATTGTGTGACTGTTGTTATAATGATTGCTGTACGCACATCGAAAACGACGATTGCCTCATCGTTCGCCTACAGAGAGAGATAGCACATCAAATGTTTCTCTATCATTGTGAGCATGATTCATCTGATTTGCTCATTTTTTGAAGCAAATGCGGCTCTCCAAAACCAAAGCGAGAAAAAAGCATCTTTACTTTTTTCACGTTCATTCTTTTCCAATTCAGAGAATCGTTTTTTTTTATCATTTTGTCTCACGTCCCATTCGAAAATCGATTCTTCGTTTCGGACCATGGTTCCATTGTTGTCTGTTTTTTTTTTAAATAGAAACCTCTACCATACAAACATTTCGATTTGGGTAATGAACGAAAAGTGTAAAATCAAATTAAATATCGTTTATAAAGTCAGTAAACTTACGCATATTGTGCGTTTTTTTGGCCTTTTTTGATGGTGGTCTAATAGACCAAATCCATTCTCAGCTCATTCACTATTCTCTCACATTACATTGGAATTTTCGGTTGCACGTTTCGATCAAAATTTTCGATAGATCACCTTTTGTTGGTACACCGATCGATTTTTCAGCGCTGCGTATGGAATGCGTTGAATTTCGTCAATATTCTTTTTTTTTCATCGTTATATTTTCTTCATCTCTTGCTTTGTGCCCATCCCATTGTTATATCGATTCGAAACAAACGCACTTTAAATTGAACGAAATTAACTTTTTAATTCAACATTCCATCGCTCAAATATTTCGCTATAGTTTATTTCCATCAGCACATTCTATAGCTTTTTTAGTCAAAAAAAATTCAGTCGAAGAAAAGAAAATGCGTAGAAGAAAAATTAAAACGCTCCATTTTTGTTGTGAGAGCACGAATTTTAACCATGAAAAAATTTGGTGTCAAAACCTCAGATGTGATGATTTGAGAGTGGAATTTATGGAAAAATTAATTGAAAATCAGAAAATATGCTCCAAAAATGTTCAAAGCCATTGGCCATATTTTTCACGCAACATAATTCTAAGATAAGTCAAAGGGTTTTTTGAAAAAAAATTCTTCATTTCCCGTATGATGAAACATGAATTGTCTGCAATCGGATTATTATTAGTTTAAATTGACTCAAACCAAAATAAATTGTTCATTTTTCTGCAATTTATTGTTATGGTTCACCGCGAATGGTTGTCTATTTTTAGAGCGCTTGTTTCCCGAAGCCAGTAATTTACGCACATTAAATGGGACCGAAGAAGTTTATAATTCTTCGACGCGCGATATTTTTTCATTTATTTCTTACATGCAATGTGTGTTTGTTTGCGATTTCTCTCTCTCTCTCTCTCTCTCTCTCTCTCTCTCTCTCTCGGTTGAATGTGATGGCTTTAAGATCGGTATTGGAGCGTAATTATTGTTTGTGCATGCTCTGATTTCGGCAACTTTAAGTGGTAATAACAGGAATTGTTAATAGTAAATATGTAATAAGTGCCACAAAGTAGCTGAGCGATTAAAAAAAAGAGCCAACGCAAAGTAGTAGAGAAAAAAAGAATAAAAGGAAGCAACAAGTTGTTAAAGAATGAAGAAATGAGATCACAAAGAAAATTCTAATTTAAATCTGACATTAGCTCGCACAATGCGATTAGAATGTGCAACACAGCGCAAATAACGAAGTCAACGTAAAAAAAAGACGCACTTTTCATAGAAAAACTATCCCCCCAAATGAAAAGTGTGCAAGTGTACGCGCCCAAGAGAGAGTGAGCAAGAGAATAAACTTTGCAATGAATGCGTTACGCATTACACATTATAATTCGAGCAATATTACAACGAATATAATACAAAAAAAATTCAACACGCAGCCTAGAGCTAATGTATTCTCTCTCATCAGCACGCCGAATACGTTTGTGCTAGCATTGAAAATAATGAGTTTGATTTGAATTCCGTTCTCTCTTCTTTTGATTATTTCTGATTTTTGTTGAGTCTTTCTTTTTCGTACACTGTTGCTGCTGCTGACTGATCGTTCTTTTCTCGTCTTTCCCCCTTTTCTCTCGCTCTTTCTCTCTCTCTCTCTCTCTCTACTTCATCTGATTTGTTCTTTCTTCTGCACACATCTCGTTTGCTTTCTTTCGCTTTGTGAGCGCATAATATTAAGCTTAAAAGCACCGCATTCGAACCCGCTCAAAACAAACCGCTTATATTCGAAAGTCATTTATGAATCGGCAGTTAGTCGTGTATTGACTTTCGATAAGTGAACACGCAGTCGAACCAATCATTGTTCGTTAGTTGATACAGAAAAAAAGAAGCAACATCACCAAGCTATAGTTTTTGTTGTTTTATTTTTTCATCATAAATTGTTATTTTGTACAACAAGTCATAAAGTCGTGCGTTGATTCTCACTCTGAGTTTTAACGGTTTTTCCTTCACAAAATAAGAAAAAAAAGTGAACGAATCGCGAGAACTCTATGAAGTAATTAAAACTGACAGAAAGAGATCCAGTTCAAGTGTGATGACAACTTCAAGGAGAGAAAGAAAAAGAGGAAGAGGAAGAGAGAGAAAACATACGAGAGACCGTCATCCATTTGCAATATTCGCACACCAGGTAAAGCGTTATAATTTATTACTTATGTCACAGCTCGTTTTTTTTTCTTCTCAAAATCTGGTTTAATAAAGCATATAAATAACTTAAAAAAGAAAGAATAAACAGTAATCAAATAGAGAGACAATTGCTGTAGCTAAATGTTTTTCTGTTTCGACGAATATATGTTTCGTAATCGTGTTTAACATAGGAAAAGAGACAGGAATAGTTCTACTGATATTCCATCTTACACATAATTAAGCTGAACGACGATTGAGTTTTTTCAAAATTTAAATTCATTCGCGAAAGAACCTTCTGGTTGTCAAATAAAACCATGTATTTTTTCCGTCTTGCTTCATTATGAACTCTATAATTGATGATTTTGGGGCACTTTTTGCACACATTTTTAGTGTGACCCGAACGTTTTTTTTCCAAGCCTTTTTGTCTCTCTGCAATCCCACATTCATAATCTGTGCTAGCAAATTCTGCACAACGTTACCATCGCAATGTTACTCATGCTTTCCTTTTATTTCTGTATATCGTCGTTGTCGTGTTATTCGTTGTTGAACTTGATTTGCTTTTAGTAATATCTTTATGTTCTTTTTGAATGTGTAAACCGGTCTATTCATCCGCTTTTTTCGGTTATGAAGAGTTTTCGAAGCCGTTCAAGCGATTAAAGTGTTGAAAATGCGACAAAAATAAACCATATTTCAAGCACATATGTGCGAATACTGAAGGCAAGTTTCACTCCAAGCTGATCTCAATACGACTGTTTCGATCACACATTTGACACTAAACGCGCGCACACACACACACGGTAGAAAGGAAACGATGTCAATTCAATATGCCGCTGTGTTGTTTATGTTGGTTGCAGCTGAAAAAGTCCGATTCGATCACATTCACTCACATGAAATTCTATTTAATCAACATTGAAGAAGAGGCACTTCGGAAAACATCTCATTTCAAAATGAAGTCTTTTGCTGCCGTCGCTGTTCTTTTTCCATGCATGTGTCATATTTCAAGATGACCATATGCCATTCGATCATTACCATTTCTGTATGCAGCATTGGTAGCATATGCATGTTTTACCTACCATAAAACCGCTTACGATGGCTACATCACATATCATTGGCATTTTTTTCTTCTACATCGAGTTTGCATGCTGCAATTGCCGGAATCCACCTGTAATTTGTTATTTGTTCATATCCTTCATACTGAGTGTAACAACAACGGCAGCAAGATCTGAAAAAACTATAATATTCAATTGGAATGCATTCTATGCGGTTCCATTCCTTAATAAAAACAAAGCGTTTTTGTACTATGCTTCATTGTATCGTGTTTTTTTCTCTGTTACAACTTCATTTTCACGCTTTTTATCAGAATTTTGCTATCACAAAGAGCTTGTACCAAAGCAATTGAATTAAAGAGCCGAACCACGTCTTGAAATTCATTCTTTAGATAAATAAAAAATCGCGTCGTCGCCAATATTAACATCAAAATTGTGTATAAGTCGTTGATCTTGCGAGGATCGGTAATTTCTCAAAAACATTTGGCTGATTGATTTCGATGAAATGTTTGAGACCAAGCAGCGGCCATTTACTGTATACAGACATTCGGAACTGCTTACATTTTCGCATAACTGATTTGGTTCGTTCGTTTTCCAATGGCCAATAATTACGAATGGATAACGGTTTAATTCATGTGCCTTCGTTTTTGTTTCAATGGCTTTGCGGGCATGTATTTTTTATTAAACGAGACTTGGAAACGGGAAAAAGACATCGCAATCATTATAAGTGGATTTCTTTCTTTTCATTTCACATTCAATTGACTAATTTCATGTGTTCTCTTTCTATATTGTTTCCTCTCTATCTCGCTCGCTCACTTCATCTGTGCTCGTCACTTTGATTGATCATTTGATCACAATCACAAAACAAAACATTCAAATTCACAATGAAATGTTCTGTGCAAAGTTTTATTTCGTTATTGTTGTTGTGCTGCTGTTTAAAAAAAAACTCTCCCATTGAAATCGGAAAGTTGATTTCAAAATGGCGATGCGCATCGCTAGATAATAAATTAGAAAATAAAACGAGAAATGAATTAGTGCATTTTCGAGTAAATAAAAAATGGCAACAAAATTGTGCTGATGCTGATGACATGCACAACGCGAGAAAAAAACGGTTGTTTACTGCACGACTCTGCGGCGTTTTCATTTTGTGATCGCTATCACTCGTTCATTCGATGCATCACTATGAAGGCATGATGCATGTGAAACGCCATTTCACCAGAAAGCATTAGCCTATGCTTCGATGTGTATGCGACGTGCCTAATTTTCATCAAAAAACTATTATTATTTTTTTCACTTACTCGAAATATCGGCTGGAATAAACGGTGCGTTTGGATGCCGATTGAATGCGACCTTTTTGTTGGTTCATTTTTACCACTTTGGGTTTCTTTTTTTATTATTTGATACTTCAGGTTTTAATTCTTTTCACAGAACTATTTCCCAACTCATCGTATGTAAATCGTACGTGATCGTTTACGTTGTAGTCAGTTTAAATGATATCAAAGCAATCGGTTTTTTTCTTCTTTACCGCGCGCGGTACCGATGACTCGAAGCGGCGGTTTTACTATGTGTACCGCGGTATCATACACATATGTACAATCATTTTTACCTTAAAAATCCAGATCATAGAACAAAAAACGCTTTGTCACTGATACACCGATGAAACGGCACATGCAATTGAATCACGTTGATATGTCAACGATGATAACTTGTTTGATATTTGATACTTGATTTTGTTCGATGATGACTTGTTTTCATTCATTTTCTTTTGCAAAATCTTTACTTTTACTCAAACAAATATAGTTCATCAGATGCGATTAGCGCGCTGTGTGCAAACGCTGTTATTCTTTCCTGTATTCGATCGAAGAGTGTGTCATATCGTTGGATGGCAAATGGCAACGTTAGGCTTTCAGTGATAAAATAATACCAGATTTGATTCTATCTATTTCGTTTGGCTGATGTACAATGAATTAAGACTTTTTCGAATATCGCACGCTTCAATCGCGGTTTCCCATGTTTTGGATTTCGTAGAATAAGTAAGCCGTTTGTCGCATTATATCACATACAAAGATTGATTCCACAACCAGAGAGAGAGAGAGAGAGAAAAGAGAGAATTTTGTCGCGTAACATTTGGTTTTATGAAGAACATACCTATCATTTCATTCAGTGTATTTCTAACGTTTAATTTACATTTGATTGTATGTGATCTCTGATGAGATCATGTATTCCACGTTCACATTCGGTTTTATTTCCACTATAAATAAAGCGTGCATTGCTAGCGCCCGGGAAGAATATATATGTTTGTATTCCATTGAAAAGAGATTTCATTTTTTTCATGTGTTTGTGTATTTGCTATGTGTTTATGTTAAAGAAAAAGATGCACATAATGTTTCATACTTTTGTGCCGTTGTACTTACGGCGAGTTTTTTTTACCATTTTTTTTTTTTGTTTAAACTTCTCTCTATCATTAATGTAATGGGATTTCATTGTTATTGCCATAGTTTAGGCTGCCGTTTCGTTTGTAACTCTTTTGCTCTGATGATCATCATCATGAATGTGTTGTTTTCTTCATCGAATGAGCTGAGCGCGCGGAATGTGTATCATTTAAAGAGAGAGAAATACAAAACCCATTGCCAGTGAATTGAAGAAATATGATTTCTTTTTCCATAATTTTCAACTTTGATTGTGTAATTTTGTCGGACATGTTGATGTTCTCGATTCACTTTGGATCGGTTCGCTGACTTCAGCTAGTTTTGTCTGTTTCTTTCTTCTCGCTCTCTTGCCATCATCAATTTCGTGTTTTGGTTCATTTTTTTGTTGTGCTTGTAAAACTATTTTTTTTTGTTGTTGTTGCAAAAAGGCATTACGACGTGTAGTTGCCACTAAAACGGCCTGAATCTGACGGAAACGTATACAATATATTCCTTTTGAATGAAAAATATGATAATTTAATTTCATAACATCTCTCTGTTTTGCACTTGATATAAATGTGTTTGTTGTTGTGTGCCCCCATAGGGCTACCGAATGCTAAATTCATCATTTTGCTTTATTTCATACCTTTATACGTGGCGATTTGATATGGCTAATAAAGTTCTTTGTTACCGAATTGCTTCGCTCTCTACATATCTCCCTCTCTCTACATCGACTCGATGATATAGTGACAAATATGCGCCGGCCATGGAATAAAAAATGAAATATACGAACACCTGAGCCCGCTCGATACACAATCATGAGAATTATTATTCGGATTCCATTCGGTCAATAGTTTTGAAGGAGCGCAAATTGATGATTCCTTTGAAAACTATAATACACCATCAATGGTTTTGTTGGATTTCTTTCCATTTTATTTTCTCATTTCGATGTTCGATCGACGATCTTTTTTTGCAAACGAATATAAAAGAAACCATCGCAAAATAACACGGTTTGGCGTCCAGATTAGTGGTATTTTACCATTGTAAAAGCGACTAGCTACTGACTGAGTGGCATCAGAGAACTAACCAACAAGAATAACAACAGCAACAACAAAAAAAAATGATTCTTTTTTTTTCGCTGACTTAATGATTTGCATGTTCGTACCGTGTACGATATAGTAATGAACAATATAAATCGTGTTTGCTTCCTTTTATTCTATCGTCGACTTTTCTGCGCTGAACTGTATACATTTTGGTTCGATGTTTTTTCTTCTCTAGTCCAAACGTACGATTTATAAGAAAGAGACCGGTTTAGACATCGGTAATATCGGTAGTGTTTCGCCGTGTGACTCGCAATAACTTTCATTATTGATGCTGTACATGCCCGTATATTTCAGTGAATTATTTTACTATTCACATTTTAATTCAACTCCCTCGTGTTTTCTTTTATAATATCATTAGAAAAATTTGATTTACAATTTCATTAACAATTCTTATTTAGAAAAAATTGTAGCTGTTACCACAATATGATTCATTGTTCTCATCATATTGATTTTACTTGTAAGATTGTTCATGTCTTGCTGTCAATGAGAAGTTTTGTTTTCTCGTTTTTTTTTTCAATGTCCTAGTTTTCTTTCTTTCGTGTCCAATCGATTAGAATTGTTCACCTCAATTCAATTCAGCTACGTTACATTTTAACAAATCCATAAAAATACGTTGTAAATGCAAAATAATGATGAGCAATTCGTTTATCTGTTTCGAATTGAATGCGAACGTGTACACTAAGAGTTTCGAAGGAGCAAGACTCTGCAGAATAATTGGATTGATGATAGTTTCGATGTACGAATCTGAATTAACTGAGAGTCATTTGTAAGAGCGAATGTGTTTCACGTGACATAACAGGCTCCGATTTGGTTTGTTCTCATCGTTGTTCACCATCTCGTTTAGGCAATTTCAACCCGTTTCAACCGAAGCAATTGAACGGATTTACATATTGATACACACAGTATCACAAGTTTGTTTCGATTAGATTCCAAATACTGCAATAGTTTAATGAATCGGTTACACATTTGGTTTCGTAAAATTGTTATCGATTACCATATTAAGACAAACGATAAGCAAATCATGTGTAATCCTTCTTTGTATCATCCAACCAAAGTGAGAATCGCAAATAGAAGAACTTTGAAAAATTTCCATATTTATCACATATAATCACTTGTCGATTGATCGAAACAACTGGCGATCATGTTTTTGGAGCCGAAACATTACACGCATTCATCGTACGATGACGATGATCAAAATGCACCTCGCACCACTCACTCAAGTCAATGCCACTGCAATGCGCGCCGAGTCTTAGCGTTGCCGATATAAAATTGCGCAGCTCGTTTCGCTTCGTTGCATTTGGATACACTTTTTTTGCTCTCTCTCTCTCCTGAAAAGTTGTGTGTGCTTTGATTTGTGAAAAGCAGAATAATCTTTAAGCTAGCGGAACTGCAATCCACAAGCGTATCAACATTGCATTTGCCATTTTTATCGCGAAATTTAGCGGTTTTTTCTTCATCCATAAAGATTGTTTTATGCGAAATGAAGAGAAAAAAAGATACGAAACAAAAAAAAAAATGTGAGAAGACAAAAAAAGAATTTGGAATAAGTGAAAAAGAGATGCGATTCTAACATATGAGTGTATGGTGTACAATGAATGAGTTGTTGGTGGTGAATAGTATGAACTGTAGCTTGATTCTTGGAGCCTAGAGTATAGCAGTGTGCTATGAGCAAAATGTGTTTGCCAACAACATTCGGTGGGATTTTGCTGAAGAATAATTTATGTTTCATTCGCCCTGGTTCTCGTTAGGAAATCATACGAGAGCCTCTCCGTTTGCTGTGACGGGCCGTTGAACTCTCATTCTTTCTTCATTGTTTCCAAGCATTTGAGCTGGTGTTTAACCAGCGCTGGCAAAATGAGCGTGCGCACAAACACACGTACGCGCATTTCCATTTCTTTGGGTATACTCATAGTTTTGGGATGCGCTCGTGATCATTGTTGATGGGTTATGTTCAATGACTGTGAGTATGCATTGTTTTATGTATATGTCTATGTCTCGGTGTTGCTGTTCATTTCTTGTAGCGATTTTTAAGCCTGTCTGTCTGTCCCAGAAGTCAAAAGACGTGGATACGTTCACATCAATCTACATTTTACCGCTGCTCATTTTGTGCATTCGATTTATTCACTGCATCGCCTGTTGATGTTGCTTTTTCTATTTTTATTTTTCACCGAAACCATAAAATAATGGGCAAAAATCGATCTACATTTGTATTGTCAAGAATATGGTTGCTTTCTATTCGACTTTTGCTTATCGTAGGTGCTATACAAGAGTAATGAACGTTTGGATCGGCGAACAATACAGTTTCGCGAGAAATGAATGAGATAGAAAATAATGTAAATAAATCGAAGACAGAAAAAAACCCGAAGAAATGATCTAAAATAAAAGCAACGACATACAAAAGAAAAACAAAGAAGAATAAAAAAAAAACAAGAGTAAGTTTTGGACATTGAGCGACTCAATAAGGAAACATTCTGAACATTTGCAATTAAGATTGTGATTTATTGGTCAAATTAAATGCTTTTATTTATTGTTTCCCAACACTTTTTCACAATGCACAACAAAAGCGCATGAACACTGCAGCACACCAACCTGATTGTGAATCAAGATAAATGTCCTATGTGGTTTGCGTGTGTGTGTGTGTGTATGGTTTTATCCGCAATGCCCATTTGACATTCGCTCTGATAATAATACACTCACAGCGTAAACTATTTGAAATATTTCGAACTCTGTTCGACATATTCATATTGAAAGAGTTCAATCGTTCGACTTTTTTTGTTTTCTTTTCATTTGTGTTGGTTTCCATTTTTTTCGTCTACGTTGTCCATTTTGAGACAAACAACAGTAAATCATTCAGTTTCGAAATTGAGTGCTCATTTCAACTTGAATAACTGTTTCCAATGAAAAATTCCGCTATAATTCAAAATGAATGATGATGACATTACAGAAATAAAATCAACAACTAGACCAAAAAATCGCTTTGCTTTGAATGTAAAACAAAAGTTCGCCGTTGTCTCTCTTTCTTCTCGTTTTCAAGTACGTTAAATGATCGAACGATCTATTATGAAATTTGATTTAAAAAATGATTTGTTTTTATTCAATTTTTGCTTCCAATTCGATTTGGATGAAATCTAAAAAAAACGAACTTTGAAAAATATTTGTATGTAATCGAGTGGGTTTGACGTCGGTGACTAGTTAATTCTGCATCCGAGCAAATTACACCATGTAGATACTTATCAGCCACGTAAACCAAAACAAGAGATGCCTTTTTTATAGTCGAACAATGAAATACGCTGACAGAATACACAAAAAATCGATTATCATCCGGTGATTATATTAATTTGTGTATATTTCTGTTGCTATTCACAGCACATTTTTTTTATTCAACATTTGTGTCAGCAGTAAAACCAAATGCTGAATTAGAGTTGAAGCGAGAGAGAGAAAAATAGCGCATAACCAACAAATGAAAATCATGAGGACATAAACAAAAAACAGATCAAATTGCCGATAGGGAGACTCAAATCACAAAGACCCATTGTCGAAATATTGTTTCATTATTATTATTTATACTGAAACAAATATTCCATCATTATTTTTGTTTCGAATCTATGGGAGAGTGAAATTGACGTTTCAATTTCTTGCGCTTATTAAAAATCATGCAAACAATCGTAATTATGATCGACGCATTGCGCTCATTTGTATGAGTATCGAGTTTTCGGGCTATTGCTGTTTTGTAGCCTAGATCATAACTGAAAAATCGAATCCATTACATCCATACTACAACTAATTACACGTGTCCATTATCCATGGTTTTCAGATAATTTTTTCTTTCATTAAACCGAATTTCATTTACGATCGTGATATAAATCGACAAACTGACAAGATGTTCCGATGAAATTGAAGCCGCTTAGATATTTTTTTCCTGTTCTCTCTGATTGAAAGCTTAAAGAATAACCGCCAACATTCTTAATTTCTCAAACAAATAGAATACGCTAAAAACTGTACACCACTATATGTTGCAATTAGTTTTTAAGCATCGAAAAATTACAAGCTCCAAATAAATGGGATTTTCGTTAGAAGAAACAAAATCAGATAGATTCATTATTTCAACGATAATTACGAAAGCGATTTCATGCAATGGAAAAAATTCATTACTCAATTATTCTAATGATTAATGAAATGAAGCGGTGTATGTGCAACAAAAGAACCATCTAAGAAAGTGTGAATAATTTATTTCTTCCGCCGAAGATTGGTTGGTTTTTATTTTCTCGCGATCTATCCCATCTCTCACCTCTCTCTGTGTGTGTTTCAATTCTTTTGTTCGCAGTTCATCGAGTTGGCTCATCTATTCATGTCATTCTTTCTATATTTCACAGCGTGTTTTTGATGGAATAAAAGAGAACACCTTTTGGCACACACTCACACTACAAAGCCTCTACTATGATTTCTATCTCCGGTTGAAAAATTAAGCATACAAGAATTGCGCACGTTTTGTATCAACAACAGTCGAAAGTTCACGCGCCATCCAAAAAAACTGGCATTCAATGCAATTTAAATATAAACAAAATTAGCGTAAATTAAGTATTATAACAAAAGCGATCAAAGGCTTATTTTGAAAATGCCCGAAAAATGGAATTCGTGCGTGAAATTCAGTCACTTTGGACAGGAATTTCGTGTGTTTCAGCAAATGATGCGCCTTTTTTAAAAGCGGATAGAAATGGAAGAACAAAAATAATTTCAATACAACCTTTTTTTTACATTACTCGGCATTTCGCTATTAAGCCAGATAGCAACGCGCAATTTTTTCATTGCTATATTGTGGGAATGATGATTCAGTTCACTAGAATCGAGTGAGCACACAAGCGTTCAAACAAAATTAACAACGACACACAAATACAATAATGAGAGGTAGATAGACAGAAAGAGACAGCAACGAAAACTCATCTATTTCGATTGGAATAGACGAATGTTTTGTGAGCAAACGATATTCGATTCTCATGTACGACAGACACTCAATTGTATTCACTCATCTTCATCTTGATAAATGCAGAAACATTAAGAGCTTTTGATACACGATGAACAAAAGTTCACACGACTTTTTCGACGTTGCTTGTCCTGAAAGATTGCAGTGTGATCACTTGATCCAAATTTAAATGGAAGACGAAGCTGGAGAGGAGAGGAAAACAATAAAATTGATGCAAATCCAAATGCGATATCCAAAAACTTCAACCGATGCATTTGAATAAATTAGTGTTAATTCATTTTTAATGGTCAACGGTTACATTTGACACCAAAAAATTTCTGTGCACACTTTAAGCCGATTTTTTTCTTTCTATCATATTGTTTTCGTCTTATTAATTTCCATCCCATTTCACATGCGCATTCACCTTTTGCCGTGTACCTAAATTGCGCGAATTATAAAACTGTTTCGTTAATTTTTCAGTCAAACGTAAATTTTCTTGTTTACTCTCTTCACGCTTTTCGCTCTTCTTCACGTTAAACCGTAAAGTTTAGCGAGTCGTTAAATTTAAAACATGATGAAGAAACAAAAGAAAACATCCAGAGAACACAAGAAATCTTTCTCTATGGCTATGATTTCCGCAAACTCTAGAAAATTATTAGGCGAATCTTAGCAATGGATAATTGCAGCGACTAATTTATTCAATTCACCGTGCATTTTTTTTTTGTTGTTGCTTTTCATTTATTTACTCTATTCCATTTAATTTGCTGAATACGTTGTTCTTGTTCATTCTTCGTGTAGTTTTTGTTTGCCGTTGTTGTTGTGTGTGTATGTGAGTTGCCGGTGATTCAGTACACTTGTTGCCTTTCTTTGAATAAAAGGCCAGAAAGAGAGCGACGGATACAGAGAAACAAGTCTCAATGCTTGTCGAATTCATATAAACCAAAAGAACGAACACAAATTAGCTGGTGGTGTGTTGTTTGAACGTTTGCTACGTCAAGCGGAACTAAAATAAGTTTTACAACAAGAAAGACAAAAAAAAGTCTTTCGATTATTATTTTACCATTTCAAAACGATTACATCGAAATGGAGTCGTTTTCGAAGATGAAATTTTCCGAACACTGAAAAACCACGAAAAAGTAGACGTGGTCATTGTTTTTCCTATTCAATCAACCTGTACATTTCCATCAATGAGCTAGTTATTGTTTTCAATGAGTTATACTAGCTCTTTCAGCAAGAATAAATGTTCTGCTTGCATGTTTCATTTGTGTGCATGCATAGTGTAAATGATTGTGTGTCGAATTTGATCAGTGTCAATAGCAAAGTAAAATTATTTTCTTTTTTCGGATGTATATAATAATGTGAAAATAGACACATGTACTGTGTCATGTCGAACCGTGTCATCAAGACAAATTTAATCCGTATTGTTGTGAATTTGTGTTTTCGATTTGAAAAATTTCGATTCTTTCCATGAAAAATTTGTAAATTACATAGCAGGCAAGAAGCGTTGAGCAAGAAATTCTTACGAATCAAGCGAGAGCAAGAGAGCGAGGGACGGAGGAGCGAGAAAAGGAAAAATAACAATAATATACAAGTGTATTTGAGAATTGTATTTGTTGCAAAGTGGCAACAAGTGATCTGAGTCATTCCATTATTTCGGAAATGTGGCTTGATTTTCTACTCTTCTTTTTAGTGGCCATTGTTGCTGTCGTTGATTTTTTGTCTTCTCAGTTTTAATGATTTGTGTTGCTAAAAAAAGTGTCATTCCTTTTTTGTTTCGTTTGCATGCAAGCATGAATATAGTCGGTTTTTTTTTCGTGCGTTGTACGCCGGTTCCAGTTTCACAATTCGTAAAATATACGAATGAAAAAAGAGACAAAAGCCAAAGTGAACGTTGATTTGCGTGTTGGAAAATATATACATGAAGTATAAGTTTATATAGAACAAAAGTTGACAAGATGCGATTGACGAATACAACCAGACGATGTCCATCTTTTGATCGTCACACACGTAATCGACTTCGCTTGATACACGGTGTGTATTCACCAGAATTACTTTCAAAGCCGTGTTGAATACAATTGTTCTGAAAGAACTCTGACACGACACACAACGACATCGAGTACGAAACAGAGACGGCGTCAACGAACGAGAGAAAGGGAACTCACACGTACACATATACGGACGCACACACACGTACACGCACACCTATCACATTGAATAAAAGAAGAGAAAAACGTACAACAACAATTAAAGAATGATCGAAGAATGCCTCAGCAAAATGCGATGTAAACGTGAAACATTGGGCTTCGCAACATTACGCAAACACAATCACATACACTCAACTAACACATTTTCAATATGCTGCGTCTGCTAAGGCCAAAACGCAGCACAATGAACGTGTTTTGAGCTCCTCTGAACCAATACCGTTGCACTTGTTTCCAGTTGAAAAAAAAGGTGTAAAATGAAAACTTCTTCAACGCGCTCAAATGATCACCAGTGTCAGTATTCGATAGAACGTTGTGATGACTGGTCATACAAACTGAATAGTTCTCGCGTGGTGTGCCCAAATAGTAAATTTAACTTTAAACATTTAACAATGAATCAAACAAGTGTGTGTCTCTTTGAAAAATAAGTCTTGTGATTTTCGAGCATTTTTATTTTTCTCGTGATGTGCATATGATTTCATTTTCGCAACTAAAACAAACTAAATAATTCGATAATTTTACACAAGTTTTTGAATTTTATTTCTAAATAATTTTTTTTTTTTTTCCTTTCAATAATATAAGTTTTTCGTAGCTACAACGAATGTTGTATACATTTTGGAATTGGTGATCGGTTTTGGTATGTGACTGTAATAAAATCGATTTTTTCTGACATCTGGCTTATACACATACAACAATATTTCTTGAATATATATAAAAAAACGATTTGAACGGTCTTATTTCATTGAATTAAAAAAAAAACACCTGCACCTATTTGGCCTTTTGCGTGATGCAGCAGCAGCAGTAATGGCAGAAGCAAATAACAACGCTCATTACTCGACAAATTTAAAAGCAATTTGTTTTCTTCATCATTTTCAAAATAATAATTAATCGAACAAAATATGCATAATTGATTGAGTTTCGTTTAAAAGGGCGAGTTTCAACATTCAGGTTTTTATCTGTATTTAGTTTTCGTGAATATGTATCGAGTGTGTTCCAATTTGATTCAAATCGCAATCGCGTAATTCTGCTATTATTATTTTTTTCGTCGAATAGGCAAAGCAATAAATGTTGAACTCGAAATGACGACCGTTTTTTCCATTCACGACTCTATTGAAAACGAATGACAATGTATAATTAGCAAATTTTGCTGACGTAAGAAACAAATTTTTGTTAGAATATAACAAAACGCCATGCGAAAAATCATTCATTCTGTCAGTCACAGTGTTTTTTTTAGACTTCATTTATTTATTTTAGTTTTTTTTTTTTTTCAATTTCATTTTGAATGTTTTTTTTCTCCTTTGTTTATTTAGATTGCGACTTGTATACGAAATTCAGTTAGAGTAAGTTACGACAAATGACATCCATGTGTATGTAGCGATGGCATGGAGAAAGTCACATACAAAAGAACAAACTGAACAACGAGGAAAATCGCACACAATCAACAGAGAATGAAATGAAAAGTTTGCATCGCAATGTATCTGTGTAGATGCATACATGTTGATCGGCTGGTTTTTATTTGTTTTAGTAATTTTTCATTACTGAATACAGAAAAAAACGGGCCAACAAATCGATCAACCAACGGAATAAACAAGTTATCATAACCAGTACAAACTTGTGTATGTACACGATGATCGAGACCGAGAAGTAAGAATGTGTTTGTGTGCATTGTAAGCGATCGCAATTAATATTGCGTGCTTCATCCGTATATACTATATAGTGAGCTTCGGTTTCTTTGCAAGTTCTGCTTCTTCATCAACATTTACACTATTTTATTTTCCCATCACATGGCAATGGCACTGGAAGAATTCACGGGTTGATTTTAATATTCCCGTGATCTCTTGGTGGCATCACTATTGAGAGGGTTATTCATCTTTTGCTGCAGACAGAAACCAAACAATTCAACAAAAATGGTGAAAAGTGATAAAAGCAGAAAAAAAAATTTAACTGAAGGGGAAAAACATATGTTAATTCATTTCTCACTATAAAACACCGGTTCGTTATAACAATTAGCATATTGTTCAATGGTTTTTTTTTTAAATATAAAATTAATTCTTTTAACAATCGAGGGATTTATTGAAGGTATAGGTAAGCTGAGTTCAATGACACCTTTTTCACAGGAAAAGTACGCTTATTTTTAAATTGCTCTTCGATAAGTTCACCTGAAACCCGCATAGTTCTTTGTGTTTCTTTTTATTTTCAGTGGTTCATAGAGTGCTGATATGGACATTGTCAGTAATTTGGCATAGAAAAAATCCAGAATTTTATAGGCAGTCAAAAAATCAACGGGTTTATACCAAGTTTAATGCCCTCGAAGAACTACAAATTCAATGCTTGTTGACATTTAAGCTAAACTGAGAAATAGGACAAAATAAATGGCTTTTTAAAACGTACTTGCTTTTTGAATGAGAAATAGTCGTAGGTTTTTATGATGTTTATCAGAAGTTAAGTCACGTTTGAATTTTTAAATGTAAATTTTTTCGTCTCATCATTCTCCGTACTTTTTTGGATTTTTTTTTATATTCCAAATATTCTGAGAAAACTTTTAGTTAAGAAAATGAATATTAAAATGATAAACACTCATTTCAATTTGTTTGAACTCAAGTTGAAAAACGATTTTAATAATTCTACAAAACACATCAAACGTTAACTAATTATTTATTTTGCTGTTCGTACGATTTTATGATTTCAAATTGAATGTCAGCTTACTGCAACAACCTATTTTTTGTCTTTTCAACATTTCAAACAGAAGTTTTAAACACTTCATACGTCTAAGATTTATTGATTTAAATACATTGATGATTGTAGGGTCAACTAAAAAAAATTCTCAGAAAGAATATTCAATTTCATGCAGACGTGGCCAGAGTTAGAAAGGAAAACGGGAAATGGCTACAATCGATAAAATTGTACAGTTCATGAAATAACTGAATCATTTTTAAATTAAAAAATAAACTGTAATTGCAGCTGTCTCGCAAAGATGCGACCACATTTAATGGTGTTGAAATATGGCTTGCATTGTTCGAAGATGGTTCATTACAAAATGCATGCATACCTACATGAAATATATTGAAATTTGGTTTTTATGGTAACTGGAACTGTATGTGCTGTCTGTTAGCGAAGTAAAGAAAATCATGAACCAAATTGCTTTTTTTGCTGTGATTCTTGATGCATTGCTAACCTGCGTCATAGATGCAGATGCTATCAGTTGGATTAAAACGAAAGTAAATGATGAGTATATTTCATTTAAATCGATATAAAGATAAAGGGGTTTTTCTCAGCCCTCAGTTCTTACGCAGCTTTCCTTTCTTAATTTGTAACGCTATTTGTTTGCTTATGCACATAATTATGACGATTAAAGCCACATTTTATGTCGAGTGGAAACGGAAAAAACAACAACAAAAAACGTTGTATAATTGCGTTTCGTTGGATCGTGATCACCAACCGTGTCAAACATTCATTTAAATTCATTATTCGCATTCGATATGACAATGTGGAAAACAGAAAAAAAAAATCATACCGTTCAACTCACGCAACTGGTCAACTGCATCAAACTAAAGTTGTGTACACGGTGTAAATTCGCGCTGTCAATAGACATTTCGATCGTTTCATAAAAATAGGGAAAACCAATGGAATATCAAAGGACAAATGTACCATCATAATTGAAATTGAAAAAGAGTGTGCTTATTATCAATAAAACATGATTTTGATTACTATTGATGGCAAGAAAAGCTAACGAAAGGGGAACGAAGCAAAATTATTACGGAACGATATGGTACGACGATTTTTATTGCAAAAATACGTTAATATTCTTTCATCAACCACAATAATAAAAAAAACATCGCTTATAGTTTCTTTTCTACCAGTTTTTTTTTCTTCTTCAAAACCATTCTTTTGATATGCTCGTTGCACTCAGGAGAAAACGCGTGCACAAACCGAACCGAATATATCGCTGTTGATTCGCTTGATTCTGATCTAAATGAAGCAAACCAAATCTAAATGGACACGGTTCATACTCGTTGCTTTCTAAACATCATATACAGACAGGTACAATTTGAATGAATGAAGAAAAGGCGGGCAAAAGGGAGGGGAGGAGAAAGAAAGAAAGAACTCATTCCCGCAACGATCACCGACTTCCAAAACAAAGAAATCATGTACTCTGCTACACTTTTTTATAGACGTGTGAAATTTATGATTACGTGGAAACGCAGGGAACTCAACTTATGTTTATAGTCGTTATTTTATTAATATCTCCAAGAGAAAAAAAAAAGCTTAATGCTCTGTATTCTTCAGGTCATTCACTCCCTTTTTGTTGTTGTTGCCGCTGCTATTTTTCCTGCAATGGAAAATTAACGATAAAACAAGAGAGTTCTTTGAAACATTTGTAGTTAAAGAGACATCAACGTCGTTTTGGGATTCCTGTATACTATGGAACTGCTGATATAATGACCGTTTGAACTCTTTCCACATAAACGATTCAAAAAAATCTTTCAATGTATGATGAGCGCATCCAATTCAAATAACTAATTTGTGAATAGATTCAACAACGTTTTACACTACATACACTGTGATAACTACTCAATACACAGTTTTGCAACGATCTTATAACGTTTGATGTAGCTGTTAAGTTTATTGGTAGATATAAAGTTTGCTAACGTGACGTTAATGATTCAAGCTAGAATTTAAGCTAGTTCTTGAATAATTTCAAAATGGAAAATCAATATAAACTGAATGACTCTTGGCAAAAAAAATCAATTTTTTCTCAAGTTTAAGCGTCAAATGTATGTTTTAGTAGTGTAAACGCTTTTTTTGACATTTGAAATCGATTGGAATTTGTTTAAAACTCTGATATACATGTTTCAAATAAAAACTCTTTAAATTTACAAGATTTCCGTAAAATCACCAGACCAGTCAAATTACCCAATATCAAGCTCAAGCATCATGATTGCATCATCATCAACTCTAGAATTCAAATTAATGCGGCACTAAATCAATAAAAGGAGAAAATGAGCTCATGAAATGAAGGTACATCAAATTACGATGGTCAGAAAAACGATACCACGGTTGCATTGTCTGGTGGCATAGCCCCAAATCCTTCAAATGCGAGCCGTATTTATCGGCTTGAACAATTCGCCAGTGTTTCGAGCAAATTCTATTTTTTTCGTAGCATTCTGATCGAATTGGTTATATCCTCGAAGTTTTTCATCAAGGCAAAAATTCGTTGGTTGACTTCAGTGATAACCTTCACCTAAATTCTCCATCGTTAGAAATTTCGAGTTAAAAGTGTCCACATATTCAATTTTCTTCGTAATTCTATCAAAAACTGAAATAAATACATAATTTTGTTCAATTGTCACAGAGCCAAATTTGCAACGTCTAAAAGTTGAACACGCAAGAGTGAAACAAAATAAATATCCATGTTGTTTTTTTACGTTTCAATCATTGATATTTTTTCCAAATTTAACTCATAGGTATTTTTTTCGAATGTTTCATTTTTCAAATTAAAAAATTTGACTAATGGTTTTTCTCACGCATTCATATATCAGCAAAGCATTTTTTTTTATAAATTAAACCGTCGTCACCTTTCTGATTATTATTATTGTTTGGAGACAGGAAACTTGCAATTTATTTAATATTCCTCTTTTACTCAACTAATATTTGAAGATAATCACGCATAGTTAGAGAAAATAATTTTAATACGATCCACTGCCCACTCCTTTCGAATACGATGATAATGGTTTCAGTAAAGCACTCGATATTGAGAAGCCACTCGAAATGAAGAGACAATATACAGCTCCATTAAAATCCAATTGTTTCCGAAATTAAAACGAGACAATGCGTTCCATTCAAGACTACCAGAAAAAATTGAATGGGAATTATACAACAAGAGAGAGAGAGAAATTAGAATGGTTTTGATCATGTCTCAGAAAGAGGTAAATTGAATCGTAAAAAATATCGGCGTTTCTGTTTTTTCAATTTGAAATGGACAATGGTAAGTGTTAAAAAAAATTTTATTGTCCGATTTGTGTTACTGAAAATTTGGTTTGCTTTATTCAAATGGCAGCAATTCGAATTTCTAAAAAAATCATCGAAGCAAAGCATGAAAATCGACAACATTCTTGTTCTCACCAACAAAAAGAATCCCATTTTAAATTGAAACGTACAAAGTACAAAGGTGAAAAAAAACTGCTTAATAGAAAAAAAAAACACAGACTGCTGTAATTGTACAGTCGATTAGTGTGGAATAAGAAACATTTAAGATTGAAATTGTACAATTTTACCAAAAAATGTATTATTCGAACGATCGTTACGACGAGGTGTTAGTACTAAAAAAAAAAACAATTTAAACGTCGATAGATAGTTTCTTAGAGGAAAAAATTGATGTTATGCGACATAAGTAGCATGTTCATGTTGGAGATTTTGATCAGAAAATTCGTTATGCTATTCGCATGATGTGCATTCGACTTGATATAATTGTCGTGGAATCTATTCAAGAGATGTTTTTTTTTATTCCAATCTTGGCGCTGGAGAGAGAAGATGTTTTCTTGATTTCGATGTTCAGCGTATTCTGTAAATGCGTACGCTGTGTAATTAATAATTATTCATCAAACGCAAACTCTATTGTATGCTCACTGCTCAGTCAGTCCATATTATATAATTATGGTTCATTTTTTCCGTCTATTCTTCTCTCGGTGTATTTATTTTGTTTTATTCTGATCGTGCACTGAAAATTATAACTTTATACAGTAATTAAAAAATGGCTTTTCTTACATATTTACACACGGCTCATGACTTCCAACAACATAAAAAACTCGAGAATGCTAAGTACTACCGTAGTGGTCTATACGCACTTGTTCACTTGTTCGTTCACGCTTCAGTGTGCAACCATTTTATACATGCGAAAAAAACGTTGAATATTTTTTTGAATAGTTCAACTTCTCGTCTATATGTGAGAATCCAAGACGACAAACTGCCTGATATAAAAGACCATTTACATTAAATAATACATGAACACACGGAATTGAATTTGCGAATTAATTTCTAGTTTTTATTCCAAGTTTTTTTTTCTTTTTTTTATATCTTTCGAATTTATTCTAAATACGAGAAACGAAAAGGTTCATTCTCTTTTTAAAGGATTATAGAAATTTTTATCACAAAAAATTTCATTGCAATGCTGACATTTATTTATGTTTTGTGATTGAAGTTGACTGTGCCTGCTTGCTTCCGCTGAGAACAATGAATGGACTGTGTGTTTCCTTCTGTTTATGCTGCAGCATGGTCAATGTACCTAACGGTGTATCTGTCGAACTCATTTTCATCATGAGCTGTGCGAAAAAAAAATAGAAAGAATACACAACGAAAAGTTTAATAAAATTGATTCAAAAACAATTGTTTTTCTCATGGATACAATTCCATACTGCACTTACTCCGTCTTGTTCGACTTTCTTAAGACGTTTTTCAATCTTATTCTTACCAGGCCCCTTGCCATGGAATTTATGCGATAGATAACGGAAGGCTTCTTTCTCATTCAGCAACCGTCCACTATCATCGATGTACTCTAATTTCACATTTGGTTTGTAGTTATCTTTTTCTTTGAAATCGCTCATTGGGCCACTGTGGAAGCGATCACGACGATTGAATTTATCATCCTCACTAAAACATTAAAATATATTATTAGGTGACGTTAACAACATGAATATTATAAATATATGAAAATGATATATGCTTACCCATGCGTTTTATCTTCAATTGAGTAGTTTTTCGCTTGCAAATGTGCCATTCGTGTATTACTCGGTCGATTTGACTCTTCTTTCTCAAGATAACCCTTTGATAGGGCTAACTTTAATGCAGCACCCATTCCAACCGAAACGTCTGGTTCCTCATCAAGAATGGCCACTTCGGCCACTTCAAGATTTTCCTCACACGGCGGAAGCTCCAAATCTGGATTGACTGAATTCCAAGTGCCGGTGATTTGTTCTTCTTCTTCCATGGGTTCTGCTGCATCTTCATGTTCACTTTCAATGTCCATTATTTCATTTGCATCAACTCCTCGATTACCCGACATACCGTACGTTGGAATATCACCAAGTGTTCGACAAAATTCAGCCGTTTGATTTAATGTGATAAAATCAGTTTGGCCACTTATATTTGTTTCATCGTCTGAATCTGGTTCGGTTTTCACTTCAGCCTTGATTTTGCTCGGGTCCAAACTTAATGTTTTCAATGATTCTGCTTGTTTTAAGCGTCTCGCCTGGAATTTAAAAAAAAAACCCATAATTGTTAGACATCAAATTGCAATTTTCTTTGAATGTATCCTTCAACTCACCTTTGATAAAATGTGTTCAAGTTCATTGTCCTCTTCTTCAATTTTAATATCATCTTTGATATCGGGTACATCGTCTGTATCAAGCACATCAGATAAATGACGGTTGGGATCTCGTTTGCGATGATTTGATGAGTCAACATCAGTCGGCAATGGTTCAAGATCGTCAGCCTTCAATTTTTTGCGTAATTTTTTTATCTTCTTTTTCGGCTTTTTGAATCTAAAATTTTAAATTAAAAAAGTTCCAAACATGAAATTGAAGTCATTTTAATGACTTAATGACACATATAAAATATTGCCAATTTATGAATGTTTACACAATTATTTCCGCTGCGATTAACATTTTGACTTTATCAAAACCATTTTAACCATCAACAGTTTGATGTGACAGACGTTTTTATAATGAAACAATGCAATAGATAACATAAATTACTACATTTTGATACGGTATTGTGCTCATCAATAGCGGGCTTTGCTGGTTAAAACATCAATTACTCGAAATGTCGTTTTGTTGACAAATTAGAGGACAATTACAGCAGAGGTATATACAAGTGATGTCAACGTTTGTGTATAAAATAGAGAAAAATCATGATACACGACATAGTTTGTGATTGAACATTTAGCAAAGATGTCACCAAAAATGGTTATCTGTCTTTTAATTTTGGTAATTCTGAATGTTGGCATTTCAGTTGAGGATTTCGAACCAATTTTCTAATCAAATCTAATTCCTTTTGTTTAGTTTTTGGCTTTTGTGCATATAGAGTCGGCCGAGATACCCAAAGGATCAATTGATTCAACAGAAACGTTATTGAAACGAAAGAATTTGAGCGATAAAATTGATGACATGACAACAGAAGAAACGGCTGATGGTGGAATGATGAAAATCCTTTCTGATGTTATGAAAAATGCAGAAGCACTACCGGCAGTTTGAAAATGTACTTACGTGGCTAGTTCGGATTCGGTGAACGTATCGGAAGCTGGAGCAATCAATTGTTCGTTAAGCGTTTCCAATCGTTTACCAGCTAGTTTAGATTTAATCTGAAATTATAATGAAAATTGCATAAATTGATTGAAATTAAAGGGAATTTGATTTAAAAAAAAAAAACAAAATTCTACCTCTTGTAATTTACGTTTTTGTGCAATTTCTTCCTCAACATCGTGTCCAATGGTGAAGGATTTCTTTTTCTTTTTACCAATTTCTTCATCATATTTGCTGAGAACGTCACGCTGAATTGGATTACCAAATTCGTCCACCTCTTCGTCATACACATTGTATCCATATTGATTTGGATTAAGTTTTTTATTGTCGATGTTCTTACGATAACGTTCATCATCGAGCATGTTTACATTTTCGAGTGTGTCACCCTCTTCTTCGTTTAAAACATCATGATCTTTAAGCGTTAAAATGATCGATTTGCCTTCAGTGAATGCATCTAAATCATGATTCACTTTCAGCCCCTTCAAATTATTCTCTGAATAGATTTTCTTCTTTTCTCGCCGTGTCTCTTCTTGAATTAATTCACCGACGCCAAATTCATCGTCCATTTCTTCTAGAATTTTGGCCCGTCGTTGAGCTTCTGCTTTTAGCTTCTCCTTTTCTCGGCTCGAATCAACCCATTTGGAAATATCATCATCTTCATCTGATTCACCAAGCGTTTTAATCGATTTCATTTTCGTTTCCAACGCTCGTTTCTGCTTGTTCTGACGGAACTTTTCACGTAATTTTTCCGCTTGTAACTTTTCCGAAATATTATTCGCTGGCTTATGGTAAAACTCACCCCATTCATCTTTGTGCATTGGATCACCGGCTTCATTGGTCTTTTTCTTTGACGATGACGACGATGATGCGCCTTCTTTTGAATCAATTTGCAATGGTTTCAAACCCAATTTTGCACGCAATTTATTTGTCTCTTCAATTGAAAGCGAATCACCGGCACCATTCTCGGGAATTGGTGATGATGATTTAGCTGGTTTTGAAATGACTGGAGCGGGTGGCGGTAATGGCACTTCAACACAATCGGAACCTGAAGAAAAATTTGAATTAGCCACGAATTTTATACATTTCGCTTTTCATCAACTTACTGTCACTATGATGATCTGGTTCATGTTTTGAACGTCTGGATCGAAGAGGACTTCTTTCACGACTTCTTTCGCGATGATGATGTTTTCGCTTAGATTCCTTGTGTCTGTGACGGTGTCGGTCTTCCTTTTCTTCTCTCTCTCGACCTGGTCGTCGTTCATCTTTTTCATCTCTGTCTCGACTCCGTCGTCGTTCATCTTTTTCGTCTCTGTCACGACTCCGTCGTCTTTCTTCTTTTTCGTCTCTCTCTCGAGTATTTTTTGAAGAAATACTCGGTGGCGGAGGTGCAATTGGCGACCTTGATCGTGAATGACTGCCCGATGATGAACGAGAATGTGACCGTCTGTGGCGACGAGATGCATCACGTTCACGCCGTCGTTTACGCGAACCCATTTTTCAAAGTAATATCTATTTAAATTAATTTAAACACAAATTCAAAATAATAGTAGTACACCAAAACACCAAATGCAATTATTGGTTTGCTTAGTGTTAATGCTATGCAAACTGAACTGAACATAACCTCACTTGCAGTAAATGTCATAAACAATATACGTTTGAAAAAGTTGGTGTGATGGATGCGTTTTACTTTGTTTTGACATTGATCTGCGTTTACAATACGTTGGTTCGGTCTTCATTCAGACTGGAATTGAATACATCCATTGCTATCTTTTATGTTTTGACAGAACATGACAAAATCAAAACATTGATGCTAATTTAATGTAAAATAACACACACCAAAATTGTTTTTCGTGTATAACATTTAATTTTTCCATTTAGTAGCCGTATTGAAAAATTGGAAAATGGAAAAAGAAATTGAAAAAGTGCTCGATGACACGTAAGCATCCACGACAGCAAAGAAATCCAATAAAACAATAATAATTTAATCATTTATGAAAAATCTACAATTTTAGAATCGCCAATGAAAATATCGTTGCTTGTTTGAGTGCGAATCGTCACGGCCTTTGTATTGGAGGTATGTTTTTTTTTTTTTTCAAATTGATCGCTTTCATAATGCATCGATAACATTCATAGTAATATTTTGTATTTTTTAGCTCGTGGAAATATTTCATCGCAATCATCTGGTTTATTAGTCGCATTACTTGATCAAGCTCAAAAGTTAGAACCACAGTCAGGACCACCCGTTGTCGTATTGGAAACATCGAAAAAGTATGCCATTCGAATTGCCTGAACACGCATAATGAAAATAATTTGAATTTTTTTTCCTCATTTCAGTACCTGTTTGATTCATAAACACGGAGTGACTGGAGTCATTGTAAAAAAATTGGATCAACCTAACTGATCTAGTCGCCAAAAATTAATTCAAAATCGTACGCTGAGTTGCCTATATACCATATGTTTAATTAGGAAATTTAAAACAAAATAAATACCATTTTATATCAATTCCATGGGAATAAACAACATACATTTACTTTTTATTTAAAAGTGGTATTTACGTAGTATATGTGTTTTTTGTTGACTTGTGTGCGTGTTGTCAAATAATATTCGGCACAATGTCGATTCACATTTGCGATGGCAACACTATTCTACTGTTTTGAATAATACGAAATCAGCTGTTGATTATTTTCAAACTTGTGTTCTTAAATTACTTTCGTTTTTCGTTATGTTCAGTCAATTTATTCATATTTTCTTGAAAAATATCTTCCAAAATCAAAATGCAAAACAAAATGTTCCACTTTATGTCCCGCCCACTTGTTCATTGTACAGTGAATAAAGGGAATGCGATTGCAAAGTGAAATGACAGCAACATCACAGTTGACATACATGCACTAAACACACTGTTGCGTACAGCATTCCCTTAGTAGCATCATATCCGAATAGTTGGATCGGAGCAAGTGTTTTTTGTTTCATTTTAAGTCAATTTTTTGTGCCATTTTTTATATTTTATACTTGTGCTCCGTTTGTATTACGTAAAAGTCACATAAATAAGACCATTTTTGTATTCATTAAAGAATTCGTGTGAAAGATAAAGGCATAAATTAATTGTAAGTATTTTCAGTATAATTCATAAATTAGAATTTATTTGAATCAGATTTGTGATTGTTTGTTGAAAAAAAAAATGCCGGTAGATTACTGTTACTTAGAAAAAAAGATTTCTATACAATGTATATTTGGAAAAATTTGGTATTTTGATTTCTTTAAAAACTGTTAATTCATCAGTAGAATTTGATGCAAAAAAATTAAACGGAAAGGAATTTCTTCTATTTAAACAACGAAGTGTGAATTTACAAAAGATAGACAATGGAAGAAAAAATGAATGCACAAATCCGTATCATAATATATGCACTTTGTACAGCATCATCAATTGTCATCTCACCTTGTCATCTTGGTAGGGTCTACCTTTTTTTTTCTTAATGAATGTTTGGAAGACGTCTATCATAAAACAAAACCATTAGCCCGTCTATTGGCCGACTTTAAAGAGATCCATGTTTTATGATTTTAAATAAAATTGTCTTTCGTTTGTTTTTGCATATGTCCTCCAAATGAATTGAAATTATGATTATTAGTTTTAAAAATGCAGATGCACCTTTTTAGCTTTAGTAGTTTTTTCATTGTTTAAACTGAGAAAAGGTCCATTGTCATTTGTAATTACATTTTTCTTCAAGACAAACATTGTTTTTCTTTTGAATCTAAAAACCAATGTTTTCACACATTTTAACAATAATTTGTTTGCAAATTGTATAGATTGCACCAGACAAGATAACATAAAGAATTACAATGAATCCAAACCAAAAGCCGCCAGGTACGTTAGCGAAAATAACAAATTTTTTCCGAGGCAATACAAAATTTTCGCATGCCATGTGGAAGCAAAGCGGTGAAAAAGACGATTGGGCCAGAAAAGCAGTTGATGCATTAGTTAAAAAGTTAAAACAACAACCAAACGGTATAAAAAAGATAGAAACCGCATTGCAAACGCGAAGCTCCGCTTCGGAATGTGTTACCATCCCCAGATCAATGGATGGCCGTTTGCAGGTAAATTCAAACTCAAAAGCATAATTTAAAAAAATATATGATCTTCTATTGATGGTTCCAATTTATAGATTTTAAATTGTAAAGCATTGCCGCATGTAATATATGCTCGAATTTGGCGTTGGCCCGATTTACAAAATCATAATGAATTGAAGGAGGTGAAGAATTGTCAATATCCATTTTCCAAAGCCAAACGATCCGAAAATGTTTGCATAAATCCATATCACTATGAACGCGTTGAAAATGCTGGCATGCTACCGCCAATTTTAGTGCCTCGTGTCTCCCAATTTTGTCCAGGCCATTCGAAATTGCCGACGCAACAAGTACCGCCAATGGCACAAATGCAACAAACTATTGCCGAAGCACCACCAGAACCGATGCCGATTAATGTCACTTTTGAAAACAATCAATTTACTATGGCAAGAAATGGATATGGTTCACAATGCTCATCAGGCCAAAATAGTCCACTATCAGCCATATCAAAAAATCAACCAAATGGTTATCAGCAACAGCAACAGCAACAGCAACAACAACAACAACAACAACAACAACAACAACAACAACAACAACAACAACAACAGCAACCGTATTCGGCATTTTCATCACCACCTCATCAAAATGATAACTATAATTATGATCAAAATCAAGCTGCAATGGTTCAGGTACCTTACGAAGAAGCAGATCACTGGGCAACAGGTAGATTTTGATTTTTTCTTTTCGTTGTTTTTTTGGTATTATTTTTTGTTTCCGTTTTTCTAAATAGTGGCATACTATGAGCTGAATAATCGCGTCGGTGAACAGTTCAAGTGTAATAGTGGTAACACTTCTTTGATCGTTGATGGATACACACAACCATCATGTGCAACATCAAATCGATTTTGTTTGGGGCAACTGTCAAATGTCAGCCGAAACAGTACGGTTAGTGTTTAAAAAAAATGACTTTTTTTCGATTTTTCTTACATGAGACTACGTTTTTTTCTTAATCAGATCGAATCAACACGAAGACATATTGGAAAAGGTGTAAATCTATACCACATTAATAACGAACTATATCTACATTGTGCATCGGATAGTCCGGTGTTTGTGCAGGGTTCAATGACAAACTATTTACATAATTTTCAATCAAATGTGGTGGCAAAAATAATGCCCAAGCACGACTTTAAGATTTTTGATTATTCTGAATTTTCGAAATTGGTAAACGAAGTGGTTGGCAATGGATTTGAGCAGACATATGGACTAACCAAGATGTGTACGATTCGAATCAGTTTTGTCAAAGGATGGGGCGCTCAATACCATCGGCAAGACATAACGTCAACACCTTGCTGGATTGAAATACATTTAAATAGTCCGCTAAAATGGTTGGATAATGTGCTCGTCCAAATGGGATCACCGTTATACAATATTACCTCTGTATCTTAAAGGAATCAATTTTATGCCGAAATCGATGAACTGATGACCACCACCTTACATGCAACGACCGTACAAATAATGGAAATCATGTATTTCAACATCAATATATATACCATAATTTAGTATATATCGAGAAGCTAGGACCAATTTTTTTTTTTAAATTCCACTCATTTTTCAATAAAGAAAATAAAACACAAATAACTGACATTAGACAATTTCAATGCGAATCGGTTTAGTATTGCAACATTCGATCGAATAGACAAACAATGGCAATATGTCATTGGCTAAATACGAACGAATGAAACAGAAAAAAGAAACGAACAATACTTGACAAATACCAGCACACACAGCGACAACACTTGTACGTTTACTCGGTGTAGTACAAGTGCAAGCGAAGCGGATCCATGAATGTTTTGGTATGCATTTTTATCACTCGTACATGAGATCGTATGTATGTTGTGATGACAACAACGATAGTTGTATGGGTGGAAGAGTAAGAAAAAAAAGAGAGCGATTAAACGAAACCGAGTGATGAAAAAAATGGTTTCAGACGATGTGAATAGTAAAAGCTAAGACACGGAACCGTCAACTTTGTGTATTTGTACTTTGCGTGTGCCTTAAGTCACTTGATTTTTTTTGCTCTCACATATTTTCGCTCTTTTGTGAAATTTTCTGTCAATCAGTGTGTAACATTTGTGTGAAAAACTTATCGACGGAGTTTTTTTTTTCATTTGGAATACATTTCTCAACGCCTGCGACGTAAACAAAACGGATTTTGTGTGGATTACATTTGTCGGAGATCAAGTGAATATAATTGATTTTTTTAGAGTAAGTAAATTCGATTGGTTTATTTGTTGAATGTTATTGATCTGTGTATTCGTGTACGAGAGAATGTGTATGCTGTATGAATGAGTAAAGTAATATTTTTTTCAATACACTAGAAAAAAAGGAGTTTGATGAATAGTAGAGTATGCAGTGAAAAAAATGAAATTAAAACAATCAATATGATAACACATTCGTCAGAAAGTTGCAAAGGAAAATCGTGCGCTAAAATTGTTTTTTTTTTCTCTGTCGAATTTTTATTGCAAACGGGTTAAACAACACACAAGGCTATTTATTACATATTAAAGGCTGGGTATACACGAAAATCACTGAATCAGGCAACACATATATTCATATAGAATTTATAAAAAAAAATCGTCCTCTCTCTCGCTCTTCGCATAAACTGTGTGTATTCGAATCATGCGCACACACGATCTGACACCTACAACTCCAATCGAAGCTCCACCAAATCGCGACCATACTGTGTACACACATATGTGTTTGTGATCATCTTCTATATCGTCTATCATGTCTCTCTATCGCATGAACATTCAACCGTACCAAATGCCACTGACTTTAGATTTTGTTATAGTTGTTGCTTTTGGCCATTTCTCTCTTCACGAGAATTTTGTTCCTTTTCGTTGAACTCATCTCAATTTACTTCTCTCTCTCTCTCTCTCTCTCTCTCTCTCTCTCTTTCTCTCTCTCGTTCGAACGAAAAATGCTTACAGACCAATATGAATGTATCTCATCTACATCGGCGCTTCTCACACACGTTTATATGTATGTTCTCTCTTACGCACCACACATATGTGTAGTTTTCAGTCGAATAAAGAATTTGTATCAATACTTGCACACCAGAATCATAAGAAAGAGGAAGAAAATAATATTGTGAACGAGCAGCAAGTTGAGCAACTTGTGACGACACATATAACATACAGGGATATCGAAAAGTTCTATCAAACAACTATTTGAACATTAATCAATTTCTACTTTGATTAATGAATTTGATCTTCAATCACAGATCTCCAATGTTTTTTACACTTTTTTATATGCCATGAAATCAGCGTACAAAGAGAGTCTTTATGATCATTCTCAAAAATCGATCCTTGATTGATCTCTTTTCCAAATTCAATAAACAATATCTTATTTTCTAAATTCCAAATTTTTAAATGATCAAATTCGTTTTTTCATTCGATTTGATTCTCATGAACTTCGATAATTTCCTAAATATTTCCAAATTTCTATTTGAAAATCACATGGAAATTCACAGCTGCATTTTGATAAGTATCCATTCGTGCAGTGCATTGCGCTCATTGGCTTATTGAACTCCCTGTATAGATGGGGGACCTCATTAAAGATGTGAAGAAAAATCGCTGTTTGTCGCCCGTTGTCAGTCAGTATGATTGTTGCTGCGCTTCGCGTATGATGTCAAACAAGTAAATATTACATTAATGAAATTTCCATTAATTTATCGGCGACTTATTATGTGATAATAGTTTTTTTGCTCAGTAAATTTTCTTTTATAATAATTAACAACAACAACAACAAATAGCGATTTAATCAAAACAAACGCTCGACAAAAAAAAGGTAAACAACATTTTTTGCTGACAATCTTCTTGATCGAAGTCATCTAAAAGATAATTGTTGTTAAAAGTAATCAGTTGTTATCAGTGAAAAAGTCAGTGTTATCGTATTCGAATGACTCAATATTTGTTGAACGAATAACGAAATAAAACGCAAGCAACGTTTTTATTATCGATGCTAAATATTTCACGTGTTCGAGAGTTTTGTGTGAAAAATAACAAAAATTAAGAATCTATGTTAACTAATCCGTATATTTAAAGAGAGATTGAAAAAGCGACACCAAAAGCAAAAAGGAAGTCCATAAAATTGTGCGTGAAGCATATTTTTTTTGTTTCATTTTTCTTCGTTTCGGTACAATATTCGTTTTTTTCGGGTCGGTCAATTAAAAGTGAATAATGAAAACAAATGTAATGTTGAAAATATGTTTGAAAAGCAAAGATTTGTGTCGCCTCTCGTCTAGTGTGCAGCCAGGCCATAGCAACATATTACATAGCATATACACACCAGAGAAATAATTGACCGAACACAAAACATACATACGGATGAAGAAAAATAAAGATGAAAAGTTGATGAAAAAGATTTAAAAAAAAAAGAAAAAAGAGTAAAAACAAAGCTCATGCACAACGCACTCGAATCGAATGCAGGCGCTGTGCATTGAATTGTCTTGGTCTGCAGTGCAACACAAAAAGGAAGCAACAAAGACGCAACACAAGCACCGGCGACAAGTAGAAAACCCCAAGAGTGAGATAGACACTATAAAACACACACTTCACGAGAAAAAAAAATGAAAAAGAAAGAATACAAAAACGAAAAAACAAACCTAAACGACGGGAGCAAAAGAAAAAAGCAATAAAAACCGACCGAATGAATCGAGCAGATTAAACGAAAACGAAGAAAAAAAGAAGAAAAAGAAGAAGAAATAATGCAGCAGCAACAGTGCAACAACAAAATAGCATAAGAAGAAAAACGCACAGAACATAGATATTCCGTGCCGAGTGCACGGCCAAAGTGTAATTTTCTTCGAGTACTTAGAGTTGCATACAAAATGAATCTAATGAAAACCAGCTCACAAACCGACCGACCGACCGAACCAAAAACACAATATGTACTTTTATTGCACGTTGCTTTAACATATCGCTCTCGTTTGCGCTCATATGTACATTTGTGTGTAGGCTTCAAGATTCGATAGTGCCTTTGATTTTTATTTAATTTTTTTTTTTTTTTTCGTTCGTTCGTTGGTTTGGTGTGGTGTATTTGTAGATCGCGTAATATACCAACAAAACAATACGAATACATTTCATATTTTCGTTTTTATTTTGTGTTATTCATTCACTCGTTTGCATTCTGTGCTGCACTTCATATGTATACATATCCGAAGACAGAAATGAAATGAAACACGAAATGAAACGAACAAAAAAAAAAAAGAAGAAAAACCAGTGCAATTCAATGGTGTTGCTTGTTCGTCGTTCCTTGTTTGTTTATTTCATTTTATTTAGGCTCGGGTTATTTCTCTTTATTTCTCTCTTAAAATAAATATATATAGTATTTGTCTTCTATTTCCACTCCATAAGTTGCATGTTTAAAAGCCATACGAACAATGGCATAATGTCCATATTTCGATTTGTATTCGTGTCACGAATACTATTACGATATCAGGAAAAATGCCACATTTTTTTTTAAATTCATTTCCATTGAAAATATGCATCTATCGTCGTGGTTGCACGCATTCGGTCGTTTCCTTTCAGTTTTATCGATTGTTAAGATAGAGCAGTGCATATATTTGTCGGATCCTTTTTTAAATTGTTTAAAAGCCAACCGTATGGTTTTTTTCTTCTTCTATTTAACTTCTATATCCCGTCAAATTCAATGGAAGCGACAATATTTGTTTTGACTGCTGAAATGTTGGACGGTGAAAATAGTGGTGATCATAATTCTTCGTCTGAAAATTAAAAATTAACACTGACTAATCACACAATTCTAACAACTCATTCTATAGATCCGCTTCGAATTTGATTTTTTTTTATCAACAAAACATCCAAATGTAATAAAGTTAATCTTCTATTTAGTATGTTTTAAAAATGGTTTTTTTCGGAATCGATTTTGTATTGCTTCACTGAAACACACATGACTCAATGGGGCTTTTATTTCGAATTCCGACGAAAAAATAAAATAAAAGAAACAACAAAATCTGATGAGAAGACACACATAACATTTTTGCATCAACACTCTGTCTCGCATATTATCTATGTTCGTTTAAAGAAAAACATGGATTTCTCCTTATTAAACAACATCTTAGGCAATATTGTGTGTCAATGAAAACACAACAACTAGCACACAATAACATATGAGAGCTAAAAGAAGCTAAGGAGGCCAAAAAGATATCCAATGCATACATAGGCACATTTCAATACTCAAAATACTAAAGAGACGAAAAATAAAAATCAAATAAAATAAATAAATACATTGAGCTGAAACAGAAAGTTCAAGAAAAACAGAAGAAATGAACGCATATACACAGTCGAAATAATTTATTGTATAATGCATGTATTTATATATGTGACAAGAACGGATCAGTTGAAAAACCGCTCGCATGTATGTGTATGCCTATGTATATGTCATTATAAGCACAAACCAAAAAGAGACAAATATTTTTTATTTTCATATTCGTCCAAGAAACGCGAATTTCAAGCAAAACGAACGAAATAAAGAGAATAAAAAAAATACGGTATAATATAATATGTATAACTCATAAATACACCGAAATCAAATAAAACAACGTTTCGAATGAGCGTGAATAAAATATCGGCGTATTGTGTATAAATGAAAGAGTGAGCGAGCAAGAGAGAATGGTCGCTGTGCGCGCATACACGAGGCCAAGAGTGAAACAAGTTCATGCGAATGAAAAAACATACGCGACATCGTATACAACACACAATTCGCGCACAAAATATTATATGCGTCATTGCTTCTTTTACTTGAAATCATTGAGTGTTTATCAAACGTTTACAGAAATGGATTGTTTTCGAAACGCGCTTTCAACTTGAATTTCTCTATACACATACACAATTCAAGTGTGCACATTTATTCTTTATACGTTTTATTTCATTTTTACTGAAATTTCTTTATTTCTTTCGTCCATGGCTATTGTTATAGTTTATACTGTATTTGTATTGTATTCCATCCACTAGCATGCCACATTGAAGAAACAAAATTGAAGAAGAGGGCTGACGAAACAAAAAAATGAAATAGCAAACAAAAACGGCAAAACGTGTGTGCAAATATCGTTTGAGCTTCTATGACTTATGCTCTTGCAATGCCTAATCGTTTTTCTGCTGAAAAAAAAAATGAAAGAGAAATACATGTGAGCCGTAGGAAATCCTTAACGATCGACATCGAACAAACTAAAAAACAAAAAAACACAGTATAAGCTGATAATCAAGTCAGTGTGTTGTATTGCTGTTAGTTTTTTTGTCATGTTTTTTTTTGTTGTTGTTGTTCATTATGATTCGTTCGTGTCATTTACTTTTAAAGCAAACATTTCTATGAATTATCCTTTTTTGAAATGCAAAAACTCAAGCATTTAACAAACCACCCTGATGCATGCGTGAGCATGCGTCCCGGGAACAAGTTCAAACTGAAAATAATCACACATAATGCGTTGCGTTTCAAGGCAAAATAAATATATACACACACACACTCAGTTATGGCTCTTTTTTTCATTTCCATTTAACTGTATTTGCCGAGCGCCCCAAAATGAAACTTAATTCTGTATTCATATGAAATTTCGTTTTAGTGAATTTTATATCGATCCATGTTCGGGAAATGAAAGACGGAATTTTTTTTATAGTTTATTGCGATGCATTTTAATTTGAATGGGCGCTCAGAGGAAGCAGAGCAAGTTGAAGCGTACGACTGAGCAGAGTTTGTTGAGTGACAAATGAAGGGGGAGAGAATATTCTATTTGCATTGAAGATGTAGTAAAAATGATAGTTTGAATGGATAAAAGCATTCAATTTGTATCTCAATATCTCTCTTGCTGTGCACGCTTCCAATTTATTCGCTTCTCTTCTCTCTGCCGCTTATCGCTTCGTTGGACGCATATAATTCATTTGCGTTTTCATGCCATGAACTGCATAAAAACGTCAATACATCATAATTATCTAGTTTGATGGCGTGGGGTTGATTTGATTTTGCAACATACAAACAGTCGGACAAACAACCCATACGGCGAATAATTTCAAACTCGCATTCATCGTTGTGCTGTGTTGCATGATTGAAGAGGGGGAGCTAAATGTTTCATGTTTACATTTATTCTTTAGTGATTCCCATTTCTCTAGCTATATTTTAGCGCGCGCTCATTCAATTTTGCCTATATAATGTGCACTCTATATTCATATCGGATTTCATATTGTGGGGTTTGTGTTGTCTATCTTGTTCTCGCTTGTTCGCTCACTCACTATCTTGTTTGGCATATAATAATGAAAAGTTTTGCGAACCTATTTATTTTGCGTAGTGTGATGACGCTGCTACTATAGCAGCAATTGTCACACAATGGCAACATAGCGTAAAAGCGCGCAGCAAAGAAAAACAACCTCGGTCATATTTCAGCTTTTGCACTGGGCCGAACAAACACAGAACACACTCATTCAAATCGATTATTACTTTATTAGAGAGAAGAGAGGAGAAAAAACAAAACTAGTACATCGCGAACCGTCGACTGTTGCAAACATAATTTGATAGAAGTTCTCTCTGTCGCTCATCTGGTTTCCATTTACATACTTTACGATTCGTTCGTTTTTTTTAAATATTAATTGTGTGTTGTGTGTGTTTTATTAAATTCATTTTTTGTGCTCTCTTTGATTTTAATGTGCCTGCATTTTCTACGGCCTTTTGTTTAAAGTGTCAGTTACGGTTGCAATTTGTGAGTTGATTTTTGTTTTCATTTTATACTCTTTTACATTGGTGTGCCTTCAATTTTGTGCCATTCAAACGTAAACAATAATGGCAAATATATAATTTTCTAAGTGAACAACATTGTAGTGTATCATTTGCTAAATCGACTTAATTACTTTGCAATTATTTCCTACTGTTTGTGAGTGTCGGTTGTGTTTCTCTGGCTCCCGTGCTCTCTATCGCTCTATCTCTCGCTTGTTTATATGTGTACGACAATTGCAGTCGTACCAAATTAAGTCGAAAGCCCTCGAATTATACACAGCAAAATGTTATTGTATTGTATCGTCGCGATACCATACAAATCTGATATTATTAGTGTACTAATCACTAGGACAATTGTCTTAACAAATGGACGTAATCAAATCAAATTGAAACCATTTCAATATAATGGACTCGAACCAATATAAATTCCTGTGTTCCTCAATGTACAGGGTTAACCACATGCAATTCACAGTTAACGGCTCGTCTAATTAGCCATTTTGATTTTTTTCATTTGATTTTCTATTTTCAAAGGAAAAAAAAATAATACAAATTTCGCAAAATACAAATATACGTACAATTTCTCTTTGTGCGGTTCGATGATTCAATTCTACGAAATAAATATGAAATATATCAATAGACGCGCGATAATTTATTTGTTTTCTCCGATTACATTCCGGAAATTCCCCGAACATATTATTCATCGAGAATGCTTCTTTATTCTACACTAGTTTTGATGGCAATTTACGTTTGAAATGTCGATAATTCATAAAAATCTGTTGAATGAAATTACATTACATAAAATAAAAACAAATTCTTACCAATCGGTTTGTAGAATAAATATTTTGTTAATCAAGTTCAGTTTGTTGCATATACTCGAACAGAAGATTCGCATTTTTCTTTTCATTTCATTTAAAATTTAAACTCAAACCATAAGTGGTTGATGATGATCACATCAAAAAATCATCTTCAATAACGTATTTCATGGGAACGTTATCAGCTGGTGTATTTCAATTTTAAATTGCAATTTTTTTGTGTGTGCATTCTTTGTCAAAACTGCGTAATAGTCAGTGTCAATTTTTTGCATTTATCTCAAATTTTGTCCCAGTTTTATTTTAATTTATTCAAAATAAATTATTATGTACTATTATTTTAAATTATTAAAACTAATTCAATTTTGGTTACCAATCATTTTTTTGCAGGTTTCCAAGCGGAACGTACAATAAAATTAGGACGCAAATATGGAAACAGATGATGTTGAATCTTCGCACAGTACGATGTCAAGTTTGAACAGCTTGTTTTCGTTCACAAGTCCGGCTGTTAAAAAATTGCTCGGATGGAAGCAAGGTGACGAAGAAGAGAAATGGGCAGAGAAAGCCGTCGACAGTTTGGTTAAAAAGTTAAAAAAACGAAAAGGTGCAATCGAAGATTTGGAACGGGCTCTATCATCACCAGGAATGCCGTCAAAATGTGTAACGATCCCACGATCATTGGACGGACGATTACAGGTAAGAAATTTATTATTTTTCCTTTTGCTATTTAAACAAAAACTAAAGAAAACAATATATTTGTTTATTTTAAGGTCTCACATCGTAAAGGATTGCCACATGTTATTTATTGCCGTGTATGGCGTTGGCCCGATTTGCAATCTCATCATGAATTAAAGCCAATCGATGATTGTCATTTTTCATTCAGTTCAAAACAAAAGGAAGTTTGCATAAATCCGTATCATTATAAACGTGTCGAGAGTCCAGTACTGCCACCAGTATTAGTGCCGCGACACTCTGAATTTGCACCGGGTCATTCGTTGCTACCATTTCAACAAGTCACCGAACCGAATATGCCACACAATGTTAACTATTCCCAAATGTCAAATCAAAATTTCATGAATCAAAGTAGCCCAACCAGTCCGACAATGTCATCGGTATCATCAGTGAATTCGAATCCAAACAGTCCATATGGTCTTTCGTTACCGGAAACGCCACCACCAGCCTATGGCATAACGGACGATGCAAATTCAAATAATACCGATCAACCAATGACAGACGCAACAAATCCAAATGGTCTAGTGCAAATAAGCTATCAAGAGCCACCATTTTGGGCTTCGATTGCCTACTATGAGCTCAATTGTCGTGTTGGCGAGGCGTTCCGTTGCAATTCATTATCGGTGATTATTGACGGCTTTACGAATCCATCAAATAACTCTGATCGCTTTTGTCTGGGCCAATTGAGCAATGTTAATCGTAACAGTACAATTGAAAACACACGCCGTCACATTGGTAAAGGTGCGCACGTCTATTTTGTGCGCGGTGAAGTATTTGTGGAATGTTTATCGGATTCGGCGATTTTTGTACAGAGTCGCATGTGCAATCATCATCATAATTTCCATTCGAGCACCGTTTGTAAAATTCCGCCCGGTTGCTCATTGAAAATATTCAACAATTCAGAATTTGCAACGTTACTATCACAGGCCGTTAATCATGGCTATGAATCGGTGTTCGAGCTCACCAAAATGTGTACAATTCGAATGAGTTTCGTTAAGGGCTGGGGTGCCGAATATCATCGACAAGATGTTACCAGCACACCGTGCTGGGTGGAAATCCATCTACACGGACCATTGCAATGGCTTGACAAAGTTCTCACACAAATGGATTCACCGATTAATGCCATCAGTTCGGTGTCCTAAAACACAGTCGCTTACCAAATCCCTCCCCAAAACTAAGCGTGTCTGTGTGTTTAAATGATATTTCAATCGAGAAAATTTAGCAGTTAATTATTTTATAGGCATAAGAGTGTTTAGAAACATAAAAACAATAGAAAAACAACAACAGAATTATTCATTAGACTTTATTGCTTCTTCTATGACCGGTTTTTCAATCGTTTCTTTTAACTGAACTTTGCTTCATCATCCGTTTTAATATTGTAACTAAAGTCAAAATTTTCAGGAATAATTCGATTTTTTTATGTGAAAATTCCTTTTGCATTCAATGCCCATATTGACGACGCTATAACATCAATTTTCATCTAAGCTCTGGTTCGATCAATGCAAAAATCTATTATGACCTCTTATTGATTGTATTTATTCTGAAGACATTTGAAAAATTCATTAAATGCAAAAATATTCGCGTCCTTGTAGAAATTTAACGCATTGAGCTTATATGCAAAAATTGACAAATGTTTGAAATGTCAGTAGTAGTAGGCTGAATGCTATGAATTCTGTGTGGTAATGCAAATGCCATAAAATTGTATAAAATGAATTATTAAGTGTACGTACTATTTTGTGTACTAAAAACTATACAAAAAAATATATATAATTTTTAATACATTTGGCTCTCGTATATGTTAGTATTCGCATATGTTTTGCATGCACAAAACAAAAAGTTTATTCAATTATACATAGAATTTTTTTTTCTTTTTTATTTGATCGTTTAGCAAATGTTTTTTTTTTTCAATTTATTTTTCAGGTAGCTAAAAAATTGAAATATTTCTGTAAATGTTTTGAAAAATGTAGCCAGAGCCCGTTTATTTTGATTAATTTCGACGAGTTGAACATTTTGTAAAACTTTATTTTTGTGAATTGGTTTCTAAAATCTTTACCAGACTTTGGTTAAATTTGTAGATTTTTCTATGCTCGAAAACTAATTGAAAATGAATATTTATCGGCTATACTTATTTTAAGAAATTTTGAGATTAAAAACAAACGAGAAAGAAAAATTATTGAATATTTTTTTTTACAAAAAGTCAACTAAGTAACAGATATGAATACCTGGTATATTTTAGTCAAAGATCCACCACACACCCCATTTATATAAAACGATCTCGGCAAAAAAAACTCATTTAAATAATCTTAATAATGAACTAGGTAAAGAGAGAAAACCTATATCAAGTCGATGAGCACGCCATATTACTTCAGCTATAAAAATTGTTTAATTAATTTTTTTCTTTCAAATCAATCTCTATGATAATAGTTTAAAGAAGAAAAAAACATTAAAAGAAATTGTGCCGATTACACATAAATATATATATGTATACAATAAAAAGGTGTCCGTTGACAATGTAGCTTTGTTTTCCGAAATTTGGAAATGAACTTGGATATTTTACGACGATAAGGAACCACTTATAATATTAAAAAAAAAAGTATATTTAAAGAAGAAGACACAAGATATAGATTGGTATAATAAAACAAATGGGGCCTCATTAAAAAGTGTACTTCACTTCGATATTATAATTGCCTTGCGATGCTTTGATGTTTTTTACTAGTGTTTAGTGGCCTTTCTACAGAAATTTAGTATTTTTTTGAGAATGAAAAAAACACAACCAAAAAAGTGGTCTTATTTTGTTGCCCAGAAAATGGAATGCCTACAAAGTCATTCAAATTTAGTAATGGAAATCGCCTTAAAAACATTAGCCACAAAGTCAATCAAATTGTTAAAAATATTACTAGAAAAAATTGCTGTTATCCAGGGCATGCGGTCAGATAACATTATCAATAAATAAAATTATCAGATAAATTGTAATGTCCAAATGAATCAGTATTTTGGATGTCCAGAATTTAAAGACAATGGTCTTTGGGACATCTCGATTTATATAATAGATTTATTTATTTACGATAACGTTAGCTGACGGTATTCCCTGGTTATTTCTTTTCCAGATAAATAATTTCATGAAAAACAAACCATTTTGCTGAAGATGATTCAGAATTTTTACACAATTTTTCCGATAAACTAAAAAAAATCCAATAAATTTTTCATTTTGTTCGACAGCACTTCGATGACATTACATAAAATAAAAAATAAGAGTACGCATTGAAAATAGAATTCAAAAAAAAGTTGTAGAAAATTTGCTTCCGCTTGACGTGTTCTAGATTCTTAGTGTCAGATTCAGTGTGGCTTATAATAACCAATTTCTTTCGATTTTGAAAGGAATAAAAAAAAAAACAAGTGCTCTGAGAAAACTCAGATGTTAAAATTCAAAGTAATAAGAGAAAAAT
>NW_022198046.1:7261383-7266487 GCF_009176525.2 Contarinia nasturtii
ATTTTTCTCTTATTACTTTGAATTTTAACATCTGAGTTTTCTCAGAGTGAAATTATATTATTATTGTAATTCCGATTAACCGGTTTGTAATAAGCGTAAAATAATGGAAAACCCATTTGTTGTAAAGAAATCTTGAAATGAGTAATTTAAAACAAAAAAAAACATATAGTTACGGATTTTTTTGGTCATAAGAAATAAATAAAACAAAAAACATTATGCTAATCAAACGATGTTTTTCTAATTGAAATTTTCTCAAATAGATTCCTAGTAGATTCTCGTATGGTTTGAATTAAAAATAAATTCAAACGGTTGAACTTTTAAGTTTTTTTTTCTTTTTTCAAATAAAAAGTCAAATGAATCAATTAAAAAATATATAAAGTCTGAAAAATGTAAAGTGTTTTTTATTTCGAATATTTCAGAATTAAGAATTTCCCTGAGAAACTTTTTTTACGTCAAAAAATATATCAAGAATTGATCAAAACTGCAGAATAAGAAAAAAAGGAAGTGGACGAACTGTGTTATGTTGCGGAAGAGATGCTACAAATGAAAATTATTAACGCTTCCGACAGATAAATGAAATGTGCTGGAGTTACTGTAACAAAAAGTGAGTCTTTCGAGGACGCTTTTATGGGATCTCATTTACACACCATTGCACTCATGAAAAATTCGGTCAGAATGTAAAAATCTAACAATTTTTCAAGATGAACTAATACTTTTCTTCAAACATTTTTTTTTATTTCCTTTAACTCCCAGTGGAGCATAGGGCCTTGAGATAAGAATTCTTTATCTTTCTGGTTTCTGTTGATCAATTAATTCAGATAAATCGGTGATCAGCCGATTGTATCCTACATTTCTTATGATTTTGTCATATTCTATATGGCGTTGGATTTCTATTTTACGTGTCTGTGCTGAAATCCATACCTTCGTTGTACACAGACACGGTTGACACAGTATTTCAAACATTATGTGCGTGAAAATAATTGGCTCTTTTAAATCATTGCCATTGAATTTAAGATTGCTATTTATTGAGCTAATATTTAATTTTTGAACCAGAAAAAAATAAATCATAAGAAAAACTTGTTTTTTTTTTTTTACATTTTGGTGATTTTTATTCGTGTAATTCAATGTAATTTTAGTTGTAAATAATAAAATTCGTGTTAAAGCCAGGTGTCGTTCAAATGGATCGAGATAGAATATTATAGTATGAGCAAAATAGATGAGTTCAACTTCGCCTCAAATGTGGAATTCAAAATCCTTTCTTTCCCTCTCATACAAATCAACGAACGTATGACAATTCAAACACAACGCATACGATTTTTCAGAATGAAGTAATAGATTACGAAACTGTTACGTTGAAATTCATGAATGTTTTGACATTTGATAATTTACGTAAAATCCACTTGTAAATAAATAAAGCGAAAATAGTTCTTTTTTGTATCACACAATATAAACATAGAAGAGAAATTATATATTTTTTCCATAAATTTTATCATCCGATTCCATAAAAGATTCGAAGCGTATTATTTTCATGAATGAGTTGATGTGCCATTGGGATTTGTGATGGGGAAATATTCTACATTCAAAGTAAAGAAAAGTTTATCATTTCGTTTTCTTGAGTGAAAAAACAATAAAATTATGAATAATATAGAGATTCTCTGTAAATGTGTGGAATATAATGACCTCGAAAATGTGCAAAAGCTCTTAGATCAAGGTACGTTGATGTTATTATTTATTTTCTCTATTTTTTATTTGATAAAATTGAACATTATTGAGTAAAATGACATTTTCTTAGGTGCAAATCCCACACAAACAGCACTTTGTGGCCGAACCGCAATTGGAATCGCATGTTTGAACAAACATGTTGAAGCATTGGATATTCTATTGAAGGCCTGTGTAAACTATCAACCATCGCGTTTTGATTATAATACTGGCGAGAGCGAAGCAAAAAAGTGGAAACGACACGATATAGATGGTGAACATACACCAGAAGGTATGGATGATTTGCAGTGGGAAGATGAAATCGAAGAACCAATGATTGGCACGGCCAAAGTAGATACGGTTGATGATGAATGGTCGGTTCTATATCGGTATTACGCACGAATCATTGAAACGACTGGGGATTTATTGGCAAATGCAATAAGTATGCGTGATCCACATTGTTTAGATGCTTATCAAGAGTCTCCGCTTCATTGTGCCGCATCCGTTGGCAGCTATGATTCTGTGAAATTGTTGCTCAAGCATAAAGCACCGATTAATGTGACCACAAGCACAGGATATACGCCGTTACATTTAGCCATTGAACAACCACAAATCGTTGACTTACTATTACAATACGATGCCAATCCGAATAAGTTAACATATGTCGATCAAATGGCACCCATACATCTCGCCACAAAATTTGAAGCGTTGGAAACGGTAAGAAACACAACTCTTGAATTAATTTTGAAAGTCTTTCTTACATTTGTGATATTTTTTTGAAATTCACAGATTCAATTATTGAAAGCATCTAGAGCCCAGGTGAACATAACGACAGCACGAGGACAAACGGCACTTCATCTAGCAACTGTGTACGAAAAATACGAATCGGCCGTGATATTGATTCAATGCGGTGCAAATGTTAATGTTCAAGATGAAGAAGGCGTTACGCCGTTATTCACAGCGATTGTTGTGAATGACTATCGAATGGCAAAAATGCTATTGAAAAATGGTGCACGATTACTTCCAAGTCAACATTTACTTAGTTTTACAATAAGAAATCAAATGAGAGAGATGACCCATTTGCTCATACAGGCCGGTGAAAATGTGAATGGTCGCGACCAAATCGGATGGACACCGTTGTTATTGGCCATTCATAAACGTGATATTACAACATTGGAATACTTAATTGCACATGGTGCCCGAATCAATGAGAATGCCTACGTTCTCAAGGAATTGCATGTGGCTGTACAACAATCGGAATCGACAGATTCGTTTAGGAAAATTTTCCGAATATTGATACGACATGGCGTTGAAATTGATAGTTTAAATAAATGGGGTGAGACTCCATTGTGTTTGGCAATGTTAATGGAAAAATATAAAATTGCCGAGTACCTAATACACGAGGGAGCCAATGTAAATGCAGGAAATTTCATTAAAGCCAGAGATTGTATGCTACTTGTACGAGAATGCAATAATATTAATCTGATTAAACTTTTTGGTAAGATTTTGCATGAGTGTACACACATTTTGACTTGATTTTTACAGATGTCTCTATTTCTTTTCCAGTGAATTCCGGACTGAAACTCATTTGGTCTGAGCTAATAAATATTGTAGGCAATCCAAATTCATACACACCAGAACTACACACATCACACCAACGACGCAGAAACAATGCTGAAATGGAAGACTCATCAGAAGAAAGCTGTGAAACATACCTCATGCGAGTGCTAACAACTCCATTATCATTGAAACAACTCGCTCGAATTGTCATACGGAACCGAATCATTGAGAATATGAAGCATCATCAATTCATTAGAAACTTTGTTCTATCCGATAGAAGATATCAATTAAATAATAGTGCCCTTGAATCAAATACACAAGCATTATCAGCAACAGAGACTACAAACATGAATACAACGATCACATCAACGGAGAATCGACGAACACAACAACAGACACATTCAATTTTAGAATGCCTTATATGGCAACTGGATTTGCCGAGAATTTTACACTTTTATCTATATGCGTTCCCCGATTTACCACCATTGCCCGAGGATTTTGCCGTCTTTGTAAACGATTGAAAGATTTGAAAATATTCATTTTAAGAACATCTTACGGGCATCACACAATTTTATGTACGACCCATGTTTTACTCACATATTTTAACAATCTAATGTTCAAGTGTAAAGTAAAATATAATTCACAAATAAAATGAAATTGAACACGTTTTTGACGAATTCTGCAATTAATGCAGAGAAAAATATTTTTTAAATGTTGTTTTCACCAAATAATACTGCAACTGACTCCAACATAACGTTTTTTCTATATATTCGGGATTAGAATTTAATCCTTTTGGATTTTTTATTAAATATCCCTTCAGTTTCACAGTGTGGTATTACAATTGAAATTTAAACTTGCTAGTGTCGCCATCTACAATATTAGAAGAATAAAAAACTAATGCTATATTACTTTCTGTCATCTTCTTTTCATTTTTTCGGAAAATCGATTTTTGGCGAATTTGTGCCCGGTCAGGTTAACAAAAAATAAAGACCTTCCACCCTGCGTTTATCTGGGCTTGTGACCAGCACCGCATGAAGTGGCCGCATTAAAAGGTAAATAATGTATAATACAATTTTATAGATAAAAGAAAAAATACATATAAAATGTCTTACATCCGTAAGATGAACTTTTCCGCACTGTGATCCACAACATGCATTTATTACGTATCTTTTACCGTAAATATGAATTCATGAGAAAACTGAATATGATATAAATTTTGCGATACAAATAATTTTGATAGACTTTTCAATGCCTGTATGATATCGTAATCATGTGAAAATTTGCAGATGTTATTTTCTTCACAAAAAGCTAACATTCTGAAAGTTTGAAGAAATGTCAATGCACATTAGGGGTACTTCCCATACAAAATTTTCGTTTTTGAGCAAAAAATCGGAAATTTCGTATGGGAAGTATCACTAATATGCATTGAAATGTCTTCACACTCTTGGAATGTTATTTTTGTGTGAAAAAAATAACCTGTGCAAAGTTTCAGCTCATTACGATATCATACAGGCATGGATTTCATACAAAAATCAATTTTTTTTGAAATATTTGTATGAAAATTGTAACGAAAATTATTTGTATCGCGAAAATAACGTCATATTCAGTTTTCTCGTACCCAAAAAACCCCCAATCCATATTTTTCTTAAACAGAATACATTAAATATCACTTTTGGGGGAAAATTGAATTTTTCCCATGGATGGCCATGGGCATCACACCAGACATGACACTTCACTCTATCAACCAAAGTCGCTCAAAATCTAATGGTTTCTATTCCTCGGCACCCCCAATCATCGTTTGAAGTCAGATTTTGAATTACTTTTCTTGTTTGAAAGTTATCGTGTT
>NW_022198046.1:7266497-7293443 GCF_009176525.2 Contarinia nasturtii
TTGGTAAAATGACCATATTTAATCCACTTTTCAAGCGATCGTTATGATATTTTTTTTTAACATTATCTACGCAGTCCCTAGATTCCGAAAATGTAAAAAAATAAATTCGAAAAAAGCAGGTTGGTGGTCAAAAATTGAGAAAAAGGAATTTTCAGCGATTCTTTCAAAATGTCACCTGGCGGCCAAATTTTGAATTTTTTTAATTTTTTTTGCGGATTCTTAATTTGGTGCCCGAGCACTACTAAAATATGCAAAAACCCCTTTACAAAAGTCAGCGGTATCGATTTTCATTTCTTTAACGTATATATAGAGTGACGCAAAATATACATATTTCATATGTATGGGGGTATTGCGTCACTTGGGGGACTGCCGTCCCCCGTGATATTTTATTATTATGATAAAATAACAGTGAAAAAAATGTGTGAAAACATATGTAAGTATTGAAAATTTCAAAAAAATTAGTTTAAATTTCTTGAATTGAATTTGTAAAATTTCTTATTATTTACAAGGTGCGTTGTTCTTTAAGGAGTCAGTCAAAAATATATTTCTTTTTACTACATGTGTTTGTTATGAGGATCTCTGAGCGGTGCAATGTGAGTGTGTAAATGTGTTACGACTGGAACAAAAATGTGCTAGCGGTGGCACAAGTGTATTTATTTACTCGACCGTATTCGACAGAACGGATAGCTAACTTTCTATAATTCTGAGGAAAACTCAATAATATATTTTAAAAATATTGAACTTAATAACGCTTAATGAAATAATAAAAAAAGGAATATATTTTTGACTGACTCCTTAAAGAACAACGCACCTTGTAAATAATAAGAAATTTTACCAATTCAATTCAAGAAATTTACACTTGTTTTTTTGAAATTTTCAACACTTACATATGTTTTCACACATTTTTTTCACATATATCATAATAATAAAATACATATAAAAACTCACAATAATAAATTAGAATTTCAAAAACTCAAACACGGTTCATATCAACAAACATTAATGTCACATTTCATGAAATTTCAAAACACTAATAACAGTGTTGCCAAAAGTAATGTAAATGTGATGGTGCCACCAGTACTAAAATACTACACTGCGCTAGGACGATTGTCATGCAAAAGAAGAACTTTAAGAGGTAGCAAACCAGGACGCTTTTCTCTGATCGCTTTACGCAATCTATACATTTGTCGTGCATAATAATAGCCCGTGACTGTGGTGTCCTTTGGCATCCCAGAATAAAGAGGCCATTACCTTGTTTGTGGCAATTTGTTTGCGTGGCACTTTCGATGCTGGTTCACCACGTTTGTGCCATTCCATCGTCTGTGATTTGAGCTCTGGATCATAGTAGTGGATCCAATTTTTGTCGCCAGTCACTATTCGCTCAAATGTGTCCGTTTCATTCCATTCCAACAACTCGAGAAACTCACGTGCAGCAGCAATTCGTTCTTCTTTTTGTGATTTGTTCAACGTTCTTGGAATCCATCGCGAGCAAACCTTTCTCATGTGCAATTTTTCATGAAGTATGTTGTAAATACTCTTCTCTGAGATGCCAAACACTTTCTTGCTCATTCGAGGATTTTCGTGCACGTGATGTTCAATTTTCTGCACTAAATACAATTTAATAAATAAATAAAAATGAATAATAAAAACATTTAAAAATATGAAATTTCAAACGATATTGGTATATGGAATTTTGTTTGAAATAGATGTCAATGTTTCGTTATAATATTTATTTTCAAAATACAAGTTATCTTTTGGTCTAAACCTATGAGCATTTGTATCGAAACTCCAACCCATTGCACTAACGATATATTCAGGCATTTTTTTTTGTAGCGAATATTTCTTTTTGATGAGCGAAATATTCGATACACTTATCTATTCGCTCCAGTTCAACTATCTTGATTTTGCTCATACTTATTTCTACCGATTCGAAGGGAATCCATTGCATTATAAAGACTTTCGTTTGCACGAATTTTATATACATAAAATGTGTGTTCAAATGAATCGGTCCAATATCGTTCAATATTGTCGAAAAGTCGTACATTTGACCTTCATTCTTTTCTTCTCCTGGCACAGTGCAGCCTGGGTATTTATATGATGTTGACATATAACAATTTTTTTCTTTGAACAAATGGCTACAAACATTTGCTTTCTCTGAATAATTTTCCACTGGCTCAGACGAACTTTTCCGCCGTGTACATCATGAGATAAATATACGATTCAATTCACGGCAGACGTTTAACCGACCTCAATAATCATGTTAAATGGTGTTAGACCATGATAGACCGTGTTAAATAATGTTAGATCATGATAGACCATGATATACGACATCAATAACCGTGTAAAATGGTGTTGGACTATGATCTAACATCATTTAACACGGTTTGAGGTTGGCCAAAATTATCATGTTTATTGGTCAAAAGATCAAAAATAGGCTGAAAATTGGTAAAATAACCGTGTTGAATCATGGAAGATCATGATGGCCAACATCAAAGATACCTAACCCCCCTAATTTTGGGTCGAGGAATCCAAATTTGACCATAAAATTAACAAATTTTGACATCTCCCATACAAATTTTTCAAAAATAAAAATTTCATGCACTATAAGACCACGACGGAGTGGACCAATTTGGTCCAAAATCTAATGGTCTCAATTCCTCAATATTCCAAACCATCCTATAAAATCAGATTTTAAAAAACTATCACGATAAAAGAGATAATGGGTGAACAAAAACGGTCACGTACAACATACAACGTGGAACAGACCCACAACAACCTGGTCTCAAATCGATTAATTTTTTATCCCCAACCCAGAAAAGGTTATCTCCGACCATTTTGAGAATTTTTATTTTTAGGCCCCCTTACAAGACTTTTCCCTTCACACTACGTGTGGGCGAAAAAGTAAAAACGAAATGAATCCATTTGCCTAATTGACAACCAGTCGGCTCAAAGTAGCATCGCATCAAAACGGTATGTACATTACTATCCAATCATTCTCACGTGATTTTCTCTCTAATAGAGTGTCTCTATAATATACTTTGATTGAAATTGTTGCGACTGCTCAGAGCGTCATACGAGATATTATTGGTTGCAAGAACAACAAAGTTGGATCTTATCATCGTATTGTGTTGGCTATTTCGTCTCACAAATTCCTGGTGCAATTTATGCTGAAAAGTTCAGTGGAAAATGGACGTTGTGTTTGGGAATATTACTTGTAATAATAAGTAATGCATTGATTCCAATTGGAGTTGAACATGGTGGGTTTACAAAAACTGGACGCTATTTTCAAAATTTATTTGATGAAATTTTTGCACTTTGACTACGTTTAAAACTGTATATTTACGTTATATCTGTTATATCAGATGGCATCAAAACTTTGATAATACTGCAAGCGTTGGTAGGGCTTGGATGTGGACCTATGTTTCCTGCTATCAGCGTTTTGTTGTCGGCTTGGATTCCGCCTTCCGAAAGTGGAAAAGCAAGCTTTGTACTTGGCGGAGGTCAAATGCGTAAACCGCATAATTTTATGATAAATGAAGAGAAAAAATATTATATAATTTACTCACAACTTTCTAGATTGGATACGTATCTTATTCCATTTTATGGGACAGGATTAATTTTATCACATTTTTCCTAGCATTTTGTATTTTACTGCTGGAGTTTCATTGCGGCAATTTGGGTTATCGTATCTGTAAGCAATTTTGGGCTTGTCAACGAAGGATGCTGGCTTCATTTCCAGAGGGTATTTTACTACAACTCAAGCAAGAAAAGTATTCGCTTGTTTCTGTAAGAGTTATTTACTAATATATTTCATTAAAAAAATTATTTTTAATTTGATAACCAGTAATGAATATTCTATTTGCAGCTGGCGCAATTTCTTATCTTTGTATCGTCGCTGGGTCTTATGCGGGATATAATATTGGAAGTATAAATTAAAACGTAAGGATTTTTCACTGAAATTGGGCATTTATTTCAAGAGGATGGTACACATTTTTTTATTCAAAGTATTGTCCATCGCTAGCCACTACTTTTTCCCATTTTCCAGGCAATTCATGGATTCCGTGCCAAAAGAATGGTTGTTGTTTTGAACGAAACCACGAACCGACCCAATTTGCGATTTCCTCCGAAGAAGTGAAGCGTTTGTCTGCCAATTCGTTTTGCATCGTTCGAAACAAGTAGTAATCAGAAGGAGCAATCTCTGGTGAATACGGCGGGTGGGGTAGAACTTCCCATCCTATTGTCGACAAGTATTGTTTGATGACATTTGAAATATGTGGCCGAGCATTGTCATGTTGAAGAATTAACCGGTTGTGTTTTCCCCTCCATTCTTTCCGATCTTTGTCCAATGCTCGCTTCAATCGCATCAGTTGTAGTCGATAGCGATCTCCTGTGACTGTTTCACCCGGTTTCAGCAGCTCATAATACACGATACCCTTTTGATCCCACCAAACACAGAGCATTACCTTCCGGCAATGAATATCTTGCTTTGATTGCGATGGTCCTGGTTCGCCGCGTCGAACGTATGATTTTTTTCGCTTTGGGTTATCGTAGTGGATCCACTTTTCATCGCCCGTAACAATTCGATCCAAAAATGACTTGCTTTTTTGTCTTGCGAGCAGCATTTCACAGATGGTAAAACGCCTTTCAACATCTCTCGGTTTCAATTCGTGCGGCAACCAGTTTCCAAATTTTTGGATGAACCCTAATGCTTTTAAACGTTGTGAAATGGTTGCTTGAGTAACTCCCAATGATTTAGCGAGTTCTTCTTGCGTTTGGCATGGATCTTCATCGAGTAACAATTCCAATTCTTCATCTTCAAATTTTTTCGGCTGGCCTGGACGCTCTTTGTCTTCCGTGTCAAAATCACCACTTCTGAATCTTCTAAACCATTTTTTACATACACTTATTGAAATTGAATATTTGAGATACGTTTCTGACAACAAACGATGACATTCAGCAGCACTTTTCTTTTGATTAAAGTACAAAAGCATTGCTTCCCGCAAATGCTGTTTTGTTGGAACGTAATTCGACTTTTTAATCGCAATAAAAAACTTGTGTGTGCAGAATTGTTTTCACTTTGAAAGATCGAATTTAGTAGATTTTTTGACGCTCTTTAAGATACAACAGCTTTCACTGTCCAAACAATTGCATGTGTGATAGATATGAAGTTAGATACGAATCCTTACGTTTTAATTTATACTTCCAATAAGATGCTTGCAGTCACTTGGTTTACATTGGCCTTTGGATTTATGGGCACCTATTACTGTAGCTTGCGACTCAACATATTGGAATTTTTACACCTGATGTATGAGACTTGTTTCATCACTTTGCCATTCATTGGAATAATTGCTTTTATTTTCAGTCAACTCTTGAGCAATGGAGATTTTTTTTCTGGATTTCATTTTCCATGGCAATGATAAAAACTGTAATTTATACGATTTGGGCGTCTGCTAAAGTTCAACCGTGGAACGAACCGAAAGAATTCAAATCACCTGAATGTGTTGAATTCACCAAATATAAGGAAGAGTACAAAGATAATAAAACGAAAATCGTGGAATAATTATTGATGGCTTTGGTCATTTCATTTTTTAAATATTGCTCAATAAATGAGAAAAAAAATCATACTGACAGACTGTTAAAATTAACGGTTTAATATTATCAATCGTGTTCATTTACATTTGGCTGTCATCCCTCTGGTGTCATGCAAAGATATTAATTTTCAGTTCATCCATATTTTATTCACATTCATTCATTCAGATTCAGACTCTCAATAAAGCAACACGCACTCAATACATTCAGACATTCATTGTACTTTTGTTTAGTTTCATTTCATGAATAATTTCAGTGACTTATCTGCGTATGTAAGTAAATAACTTCCAACACAGACACACCCACTTTCTTATCAAAAATACTTCATTTATCTTCTTATTCTTGAGATAAAGTCAATTGTTCGAAATACAGACATTTTCGTCGTAAATAAATATTATTTCTTGTAATATGACTAATTGATCAGACCATTCACCTTGTATTGCTAGACAAAAACATTCAGTTAATGATTGGTTTTGTGGAAGGAAATATATGAAAGCTTGCTGTGAACATTTTCTGGAGTGAAATTATATAGATAATTCGTGTTATTATTATTTATATATTTCCAGAATATTTTTTCAAGTGGTAACCGTGTATTTTTCCACTTAATTAAGTGAATGAGCAAAAGAATCGCTTTTGATGTAAAATAAAATGTCCGGTATAGTCTTAGGTGCTGCTGAATCAACTGTCAATATTGATAATAGAAAAGATGATGAAAGTGCAATAGCGACAACACCGACATTGAAATCAAATCGGACACCCACCATTCAAATCGATGATGCGATTCGGAAGCTCATCAACACTAATTCAGCAGCAACGATTTTAGAGAAAAGAAATAGTGACTTTGATGATTGTTCAACGAATGAAAATGATTCTAGTGAAGTCTATTCAGATTCAGATATTGAAGAAGTGATAAATTGTAACGATAAAAATCAATGTCTTTCTTCTAGCGCGATAGCGTTGGCTAATAAAAATGTCGATTCTCCAAATTTGTGCCAATCGAGTATTCTGTGCACCAATAATGATGCCAAGCCAAACATCGGAAGCATTGCTGTGCAAAACTCATCCGATATCACATTCGGAAATAAAACATTTTACCAGGGTCCAGTAACAATAAAGCAATTTGTTTATGATAAAAACAAATGGAATGAGACGGAACCACGAACGAAACAATACGAAAACTATAACCTAGGATACATAAACAATAGCAACGAAGACATATCCACACATCAAAAGTGTAAAGTCAATTTTTTAATTGAATAACACTAACACGAACAATATGATTGATTGACACATTTTTTCAATTATTCGAACTTGTTTCTTTTCGTCACCATTTTTGAAATTCAATAATTTATTGGCAATAAATGAACATTATTGTACATTAACATTAATTTTCCATTAGACTTCCCAAACGATAAGGAAAATCCGTGTGAACTGCAAAAGAAATCAAAGTGGACCAAAAAGCGGACGTTGAAGCGTGCAGTTATAGGTGGAGTTATAGCTTGTTCATTGTTGGCAATAATAATAATAATATTGCAGCCTAGTAGCAGTGGACACCACGAACATTCGTCAAGTAAGTATGTTTAAAATGTTGAAAACGGCTTTTGATTTCCTTGGTGCCAGGCTCATGAATTGTCTCCCTCTAAACTATAGTTTCTTTCAAATCAGAAATATATTATTTTCAATGTGTTTTCTTCTGCTAAGCATGACTTATAAATGATATAACTTTTTTCAAGAAAAGATTGGTGGATGTTTTCAACAGCATTTATACTAACTTTGTTCGAAGATGGTCAACGATATTTTCATTTCTATTATAATATTTCTTTGCATTATTCTAGGTTCAGATTTGCTCCCAAATATAACTGAGCCATTACGATTCGTTAATAGAAGTGATTGGGAAGCGCTGCCACCAAAACATAAGCTAGAACCACTTCACTTGCCCGTACAACGTGCAATCATCGCACATACGTTCACCAAAAGTTGTACAACACAGGTATATAACCACCATAGGATGTGTATGAACTACTAAAAATGTTTTTGATTTACTTTTATGACAGGAATCATGCAGTGATGAAGTTAGAGCGATTCAAAAATATCACATTGATGAAAATGAGTGGGATGACATTGGTTACAATTTCTTGGTTGGTGGTGATGGTGCCATTTATGTCGGTCGTGGATGGGATAACCAGGGTGCACATACAAAAGGTTACAATGTAGGAAGCATTTGCATTGCGTTCATTGGATCTTTTGACGAAGAGGAGCCGCCAAAATTACAGATATATGAAGCACAAAAACTAATTAAATTTGGAGTTATGTTGGAAAAATTGAGTCCCGATTTCAGACTCTACGGTCAACGTCAGTTGAAGTCAACAAAGAGTCCTGGTCTACTATTATACGAGATCATCAAAAAATGGGCTCACTGGACTGAAAAAATCGAATGATATCGTCAAAAAAATGAATAAATTATATGTTGATTCTTGTCTATTAATAATAATGATCAAACACTCAAACACTTAATTCGAACTTCTTTATAATTCTTTCTTTCACTTTGGTATGAACTTTTGTGTCCAAAAGCTATTTATTGATTGAATGAAGAACTATGAGCACGAAAAATAACACTCTCAAATGCCTAGCTCAATGCACGTATCTAAACGTGGTAAAAAAAATCACACATACTCATCCAGACATAATAAAATTCACGGTTATATAAACACATGTCATTTAAATTGCCGTATATCAAAAAAGAATAAAAACATATATATTGGAATGAAAACATCACTTTTTTGATAATGCTTATTGTTTGATAAGATAAATGATTAATTGGTGTGATAGTCTAACAAAATTGAAATATGTATTCACGAATAGATAAATCAATTGAATGAAGGAAGATGGATAACTCAAAACAATCAACATGTAAGTGGCAATTTAAGTATTATTTCTACTATTGATAAACATTGTGAATACCAAAATAGTGATTTTATTTACTTTTTGGGCTATGAGAAAAATGAGGTACTTGGTTTGAAAGCAAACTTAAATTTGTTTGGCAACAAATCTAACAATATAATCTTATTGATTTGAAACTGTTAGGTTCACCAATACCACAACGTGTTTTGGTTGGTATAATGGGGTTTTTAGGGATCGTAGTCTCATTCTTGATGCGAGGATGTTTGTCAGTCACAATCACCGAAATGGTTGTTTCAATGAATAAAACAGATCAAAGGAATGAATCCTTCATCCATTCAAATGGAACGCCATCAATCCAACGTGAAAATACTTTGGAAATGGTAAAATATGCATTTTTCTCTAATAATCAAACATTCAAGTAAATATTCCATTATGCAATCACTTCATACAACCTGTGAAAATACTATCAACTTATCTATATGAAAAAAAATTATCATTAGAATGACATAAGATATGACTGGTCGCAAGAAGAGCAAGGTTATATATTATCATCGTTTTTTGTTGGGTATTTACTCACGCACATCCATTTTGGAGGAAAATGGACACTCGGCTTAGGCATCTTAGTTGCAACAAATTGCAATGCGGCTACACCAATCGGTGTTCATTATGGTAGGTGAAATACTACAAATATAAAATTGGCATAGAAGCAGGCATTTTTCTCATCAGGTGGCCTTGTTGTAATAATAATTTTACGTGTTGTGATGGGTGCCGCTAATGGCTCTCTTTATCCATCGGTCAGTGTTCTACTATCGGCTTGGATTCCAGAGAAAGAGAGAGAGAGGAAAATTGGCGGCATTTGTCATGGCATTTGTGCTCGGTAGATCACAAGTGTGTAGCGAAAAAATTCAAGTAAAGGATTTGTCCTTGACCAAAATGCTGTCTTTTTTGACTTCATTTTGACTTCATTTTGATGTCATTTTTGATTTCATTTTATGTGTCCGGTGTAATTCTAGCAAATTTCAGTTGGCCGGTGGTATTTTATTGATGGAGTCTGGTTGCAGCAATTTGGTTTATTTTATTTGTAAGTAAAAAATTGTAAAATATATTTTTTATATAAGAATTTTTGGAAGTTAATAAACATCATATATTTCTAGCTCTTTGTGTTTCACTTATGATGCGATCTTGTTTATCGGTTGCAATCACTGAAATGGTAATACCACCGAATAACACTGGAAACAGAAATCAATCAGCAGATAGTATATCTTTAACCGATACTATCAGTCATTCAAAAGTAATATGATTTTCGTTCAAATAACAAATTTTGTTTCATCTTATTCCAATATCATAAAAAAAAATCTTGAAAAAAAAAACTTTATGAAATCTTGTTTCATCTTTTCTTTTATTTGAAAGGATGCTCCAAAATATGACTGGCCACAAGAACAGCAAGGGTGGATTTTATCATCATTTTATATTGGCTATATTGGAACTCATATCCGGGGCCTTATTTGCGGAAAAATTTGGAGGAAAGTGGTCACTATCACTTGGAATCTTAATAATGATTATTGTGACTGCTGTGACTCCATTTGCAGTTGAACATGGTTTGTTATTAAAACTAAAATTGATGTTAAGAAGACACATACCGAAACGCATAAATATTTTAGGTGGATTTAAAATTCTAATTATGCTTCGAATCTTGATGGGATTTGCGAGTGGTCCAATATTCCCAGCACTCAGTTGTATCTTAGTCGCATGGGTTCCAAAGAAAGAAGGAAGACTCGCAGTATTTGTGTTCGGTGGTTCGCACGTATTACAACTGAGAATTGTATTCATTTGAATTTAATAATAGTTTCAGAAATATTCGATTTTTCGAATTTGAATACTTTTATCTTTTTATATATGAATCGTTGCGGCGAAAGAGTAGCTCTTATTTTTCTCCAAATAATACTGCAACATAAAGTTTTTTATGAATAGTTTATTTGTTGTATTACAACAAATAAACCGTGTGAAAAAAACTTCATGTTGCAGTATTATTTGGAGAAAAATAAGAGCTACTGTTTCGCCGCAACGATTCATATCTGGATTAATTTTATCACATTTTTCGTGGCCAATTGTTTACTACTTTTGGAGCGTTCTTTCCTTCATTTGGTTAACAAAATACAAAAACGACTGAAAGTAATAGTTGAACTCTTTTACAGTCACTCATTTGTTATAATGATCTCGGATCACATCCATTTATTTCAAAAGAGGGCGAGATTATTTGAAAACTAAAATGGGACAAATCGAACCAAGTAAGAATTTACCATTAACACCGTGGAAGTCAGTTCTTACTTCTGTGCCAGTTATTGCCGAAGTCGTAGAAGTTTTGAAGGTTTGTGAAAAATGATATTTTAGATTTTCATTTGGTAAATGTATCTATTAAATATCTATAAAAACCTTAACATTTTTTATGTGATTGAATACGATTTAAAATTCCCCATATAAATAGCAAAACCAAATGAAATAAAATGAAATAAAAACTTTAAAAAAGACATCTGTTTCGTGTACAATATGAAATAATCATTTGTTTCTCCTTTTCTCAAGCACGTTCGTATTTCAATCCGTAGCACTGTTCTGCTAAAAGCTGAACCAATTCTACCAGGCGCACTTGAATTACTCAAAAAGAGAAACAATCAAAACAGGCGCAAATTTATATGCTTGTTGAGTGCCAGTGTAAAAAAGACGACATTACTATATGCATGCATGTGTTATATTCGTTGTTCCGTCGTTGTTTGTTGTATGACTACCGCTTTGCTATATTAACAACAACTGCGTATAAGTCGGCATATACAACACATCTGCTGTGTTCGTCGCATGACTGGGAAGTGTGTTTTGAGTAGTTTGTGACGATGAATGAACAATATGAGTGTATTGCTTTCGTCATTTTTGGTTATGACGTGCGCACAAACGACGTTTTTATATTTCAATGTTGTGTGGTTTCTTTGAGTGTTGTTCGTTCGCATGTGCGCCTGGTTGAAAATTTAGACAAGTGAGACTACCTCAATGCTCATTTGTAATTAGATCTCTCTATGCTTTAAAATTGACATTTTATTTTGGCATTACGTATGTGACAAACGCTCCTACATATGCATTTTTAGTGGCATTTAAATGAAAAAAATTCAAGTTTTTTCCCAAACTATTTTTGTTATTCATTTTAAATTTAAAAATTTAAGAAAAAATTGTACGAAACATAATTTTTTTTTCAAATTTGAAAATTACAAACTCTGTCACACACAAAACGGGTGTAATGGTTCGTATTGTACAGAATAGCTTGCTTTCAGAGGGCAATGTGCTATACGAGTATGTTTATTGCGTGCATGAACAATCCTTGGTTTTCTTTCATCGTGCAAGTACGAAAATCTCTATGTTGTGTGCGTATTTGTATTTTGAAATGAGTTTCGTGCAAGGAAACCCCTCAATGAACGTTCATAAACTGGAGAGCGTATGTGTGTGTGATTGCGTCGTGAAATTGTTTGATTTGCTTTCGGTTGTATTATGTTTTGTGTGTTTGTGTATGGTATCAAAACAATGTCGACGATCCTGCTTGCATATCCTGCTAGCCTGTTCGAAAAACACCATGCGTCATTTTGAGTGACGTTATTTAGACAGCTGTCAATACTCACCACATTGCGCGTCTTTTCGACTTTTTCTGCCAAACTTTTTCCCAATGCAAACAATTAAATTGTGTATGTTCATTCATTTCTGAACAGTTTCATATTTTTTGGAGCGGGAAGAACGCACAAGAATCGATCAAGATGTGCCATGACTCCAGAAGCATGGGGCAAAATTTGTTTCTCCAAATGGATGCACGATTTCAAAAATGTACACGACACTGGATTTTCCTCTCATTTCGCCCCGATGGAAAAGCATGCGTCAGCCCAATGAAGGAATGAATGAACGCCAACTCATGTGGAAAAAAATGACACATTAGAAGCTCAAATCGAGGAAAATACCAGCCAATTCGCCGAAACAAAACATCATATATATAACTTTCCTTTTCGCACACATTTCAACCAAAAATAAAAAGACACACACACACACACCAAAACATCCGCATTTGAGAATTGCTTAACTCGTTCGATTTCTGTTCTCCTCATTTCAAAACTCAATAACGCAAGCGATAACATTTTTTTCGTGCATTTCCATTCAACTTTGAATATTTTGAGTTGAAGTCGCAGTGAGAACGACTCATAATGTGAATTGAGAATTTGAATGGCGAAAGGCTCAAAGTAAGAGCTCATTGATTCTGTTATCCTGGTTATAAAGTCAGTTGTATATTTCCCATGTGACCGTTTGACGACCATTTGTCAACTAATTTCCTATCACGATAGCTCCATTTTTCGCCTCGTTTACTCCATCACATTCGTATTCGCATTGATTACGTAGCAGTTGTGTGCACTGCATGAACGAGAGTGCATAAAATTCATTTGAGCAAATGTTCAATGAAGACAAGATTGTACACTTTCGAACACAATGCTCGAAAAACTCACGAATGCCATCTCATTTCTACTCAATCTGTTTATATAGCCCTCACGGAGTGGAGGATTTCAAATCAAAATTACATGCGGCGCACAGAATACCGAAGAAACCAACTTATTGTGAAAGTCAACGTTCATCTTATTGCATTTTTTTTAAATTTTATTTTTACACTCGAATATGATTTATAAACGAAATCTTAAAGAAAATGAAATTTTTCTTAAAAACAGAAAAATGGAAAAAATCATAATGATTTCAAAACTGTTCAAATAAAACCAAATATACCAAATGAATGGTAATGTTATGAAAATGCACCGTTTCGTAGACAACCGATCGAAATAATAAAAATGAAATAGCGAGAAATCGCTGTCACTTTTTGTCCAGTCAAAACAGCGCACCATGGTTACGTATCAACATGACAAAACCGAGCATGTGTTGTGCAAACGATATGCGTCTTTGCTTGGTTTTCTGGCACATCGAACATTTTTCGCGTTGCGTACAATTGATTCGAGCGCGAATAGTTGTTACGGAGTCGATACTATTACGGACAAAGGTATTAGGCGTGCAGCAAATATCACACGGTCGTATGGTGCGCAGTAGCATGAAATGTGTATGGTTTTTGTTCGGTAGCGACGAATGCGACTGTAAATGGAGTATGTGTGTACAAGGAAAAATCGAAAGTATATTTCTGTTTCGTTCGGTTGCATTGTGATTATCGGGAAATTCGTATTTTTTATCTCTCACACGATAGAAAATCGACGCGCAATTTTCAACGTTCAAATTCAAAGGAACACAGCGTTGTTTTCCGCGTCTATGTTCATCGATTCGTATTTGCTTTCGAATTGAGTGGGAAATTTGTTGATAAAGGAAACTCTGACATTTCATATTCATAGATGCATTATATTCAAATGAATTTTCCTTGTATTTTCTATGGTTGGATTTTTATTTCTATCCATCTCGGATAATTGGAATCCGTGTTAGCTCCTAAGATCAATGTTGGGAAGCGGAAAAAAGGAAAATAGTACATTTTCCGAAGCGATTTTCATTAGATCGGCGTAACGACGCTAATAGCTTTCCCTGGTTTTTTACCAGAGGCGCAGCAGAAAAAGGACATATTACACAGACGCCGAGATTTTCCACCCAAACACATCGAAAACAAAAAATCAAAATAGAACACTTATGGAAATATAGTAACGGTACATTGCATTCACACCAACGCCTCACATACACAAAATATATGCCAGCAATAGAAGAAGAACGGAAACATAAGTCACACACATGTGTCGACCAATAATCGAAATGAGATAGAAAGAGAAAAGTACCGAGGAGGATTGACGAGGCAATTCGAGGGGTAACTATATTTAGACTGTATTTATTTCAAACATGCGCCTGCGCTAAAGTCACCACCTGTTGCCTTCCCAACGCCAAGTCTACTGTATACACACGCTTCATGTACAGCCATACAACAGCAATTGTCATAAATACACTCTCTTTGCCGTATTAAAATGTAAAATCGAACGAAACAGAAAATATACATTTTCACATAAAATGGAAAATCCTAACTATGACTTTCAACAATATTTCCCTCAGATATTTTACAATTTCCAAAAGATACAGCAAATTATATGATTCTTTCAAATTCATTAAATCTCTTCAATGCGAAAAAAATGTGAATAAAACAGTTGTTCTATAAACAAACGCTCACTATGAACATAAAAAAACAACAACACAAATGAGGAAGAAACAGTAGTAAAAAAAATGTACACAGTAACAGTGTGAAGTGGAAAGAAGAACATAAAATTCAAATCAAATTGGTATGGTCGATGTTTCGAAGCATAGAATATGATAGCCTAGTAAAAAAGAGAGATGTTTTTTACGTTTTCCATCCGATACAGCAAATGCATCGGGCAAAAGATGAGAGAATTTTTTCCCAAATTTTAAAAGATGTGCACACCGAAATGCCACAACAAAATTCACCGACAACAGCACACAAACACCATACAAAAGTGCAATGCTTTGATTCTAGCATTTGCAACTAATTCTTATGGTGACTCATGGTGGACGAAAGAACCCAGAGCGCATAAATGTTAAAATTGAATTCATCGTATGAATTTCTCAAAGTAATTCGTATCACAATTGCAAATGTCGTTTTGGTTTTGGTAGATTTATCTGTGCAAAAATCCACTGTCCACTATGACCGTAACGAAAACTCGACCGCCATGTTCGCTATTGCTGTTGCTGCTCAGTGAATGAAAAGAATAAAAACGAAGATGATGAAATTGAACGAAGACAACGATACAAAGAAATTCTCGACCATAAAGTGAACTCAACGTTTCGTACAGTATCGCATGTGAACCTAGGCCAAATGAAACGTTTGAAATGTCGAAAATTTATTTTCGAATGCATACTTGAGCGAAGCACGATTGCATTTGTCTATTCTTGTACATGTGTTGCCGACGAAAGTCAATTTGGTAGTATCAATTCGTTGATGTTGTTGCGCGCATGATTTTTGTGTATGCGTGACAAGCAAAAATTCAACAGACAAATTCGTAAATTGTACATGTTGAACGATTCTCAACGCCTGATCGTTTACAATTTTACAATATGTACTTTGACCAAAGTGAATTGGAGAATTGAATTCACAATCCCCAGGTTCGAAGTCATATATTTTCACAAGCAAACAACGCGTAATTTTCAACAGAACGCATCCAAATCTTAACCTTTTGGTGTATTGTTTTTCATTTTGAGCTGAACGAAGCTCGTTTTTTTTTCTTCGTTTGTTCTAAATGAATAAAAGTGGTTTCGTATGTATTCTTCATTGTTTGTCATTCTCTACTCATTGGCGCGGTTTCCACAGAACGTACATTGTGAACGACTATTGTATTGTTACTGTGACTTATGTGCGCCTGGTACATAGCCACAAAAACACGTTCTCTAGAGCGCTTCAAAGACCTTTATAAAACCTTTATAAAACATTATTGTAACTTTCTTGCGACAACATTTCAACTTCCATGAACATCACTACGAAAACGATGCATGAATGAATGAACAGTCGACATTGTTACAAATATCGGTTTGCCACATTCGAATAAATGTGACAAGCGTACGAATACATGATGCTACCAATTCTGGGTGCCTGTTCGATAACCAAAGAAACGATAGGCCGCGGTCGTACACGCGTTCACGACCGAGCTAACGACATACAAACATTGCCACGAATTTATCAATACACATTCAACAACGACACCATAAACGCAACCATTAAAAATGACCGCTCTTCGGAACGTACTTCAGTTTTGCATGTGCTAAACTTTTTTCTCGTATGATGTTGAAATGTTTAAATATTTATAAAAAAACAGCATTCTTATTTTGAATTGTTCACGAATTTTTCGTGTAAAGAAAATTCCGATTTTTACTGATCATTTTCAATAATCGTAATAATTTTAATTCCAAATTATTTTTTTTTGCCAATTGAAAATCACGCTAATTTATGTATGCCTGATCGTTTGAAAGCGAATTATTGTCATTATCATCCGAATGAACTCTCCATCATGAACAAGAAGTGCATATTTCGTAGATATTATGGTTTTATTAGACGGTGCTGTCATTTTCTGAACGAACACCACGATTGGAAATGGCCAGTTCCCGATTGTCAATGTCAAACTGTCTTTATCGTTCGTTCTGTCGTTCGTTCGGTTGTACGTTCATTGTTGTTTCTGAACATACGACTTTTCGCTTTCGCTCTATGTGTGCTGCCGAATTGTATTGTTGTGTATTTCTGTGTGCCTGATCAATAATCAAAGAAAACTAAGACGGAAGAGCAAGCAAGTTTCGAACTATTTATTGAATACAAAAATGATGTCTATGTGATTTAGCGTACTTCTCCTTTTCTCCCATTCGTTAAATAGCACAGTTCGGTTTTGTTTTTGAATAATCTTATAGGCGACCATATGCATGAGTGTATGCTGAATCCGAAAAACTACTTCGTACATACGTCGACGTGTTAGTTTTGTGCCATATAGTTGAGCAGATGATAGTAATCGTGTCGAAAATGTTTGTGAAAACTATTGGAAGGAATTGAAATTGATGAGATCACCGAAACACACGAAAAAGGGGCAAAGACAAAGCGCGCGCACGAAAAAAACAAACATCTTAATAGATTCTGCTTGCCTGGCCAAAAGAACCAAATGTTCGAAAAAATGAATTAATGTCGCGCGATTCATAATAATAATTGGTATGGTAGACATTATATTCGATCGTCACAGTGCACTCACTCGATTTCGTGTCTTGTGTTCGATTTCAACTGAACCGAAAGTGCCGTGAATACGAAACGAAAACAATATACGTGTAAATATATATCGCTCTCTTTTTTCGTATTGTGTCTTGTTAAATTGTTATCAACATGTGACAACGGCCAATCATTTTACTCGTATGACCATTGTTTTATGATCGCCTAGTATTAAACGGAAAAGTTTGTGTCAATGACTAAAACGTTTATGTCAATGAGAGAATTTTATAAAAACTTGCATTAGAGCTTCACCGAATAACACACAAATACACGATCTATGACATTTGAGTTCTTTTTTGAGTTTTCGTTTTGCGCAGCAAAACCGCAGTGAAACTGTGACAAAAGTTACACAGGCACAATGACATATACACTCGAGTCCTAAATTTCTACTAACTATAAACTTATGTTTGCCTGCTCGCAAACGGAAAAGTTTGAACAAATTTAGAGGTTTACTAGAGTTTATTTAGAATTTTAAGATGAATTCAATTCAAAAGCAACGTCATAGCTCCACTTAGAAGTGCGGTTCAAATCCATTCGAAGACATTTTTCACAAAACTTTTTTTTTTTTTGAAAATATCAAAATTGAATGTTTTTTTCGAAATCAAAAAATAAAGAAATACCATAAAATCATAATTAAAATTAATAATAAAATCGATTTGATTGTTCAGTTTAAATATTCATTGGAAACGATAATTTACAGGGCGCTGCCATTGTGTCACACACAATGTTCACTACATACTGATCCGATCGTATATTTGATAGAGTCGACAACTGGTGGCAGCGTAAATTTCGCCCCATCATTGTTTAATAATATGGAAATGATTAGGATAGCAGTAAAATGTGGCAGATGAGCATACACAGTATTGCCGCCGCCATCGATGACAACGTAACTGAAAGACATTCCATATTCGAGTATGTATCCATTGTGTGTATGATATACTGATAAATGGAATTGCAACTGCTGGTTGGAAAAGTGCAACCGAATTTTATTTTCGTGTTCGTCTAGCACGGAAGAGAAGAATGGAATTTTGCTTTGGTGATGCATGTGTGTATGTGAGTCGTATTTTCAACGACAGACGAATTGATAAAAGAGACTAAAGTATTTTTACAGCATGCGAATATTGTTCGAATTAGGCTTGCCTGATACTTTTTCCATGCGAATGTTTTTGACTGTGTCATACATACCACATGAACGCAAAACGTGTATCGTTTTCAGCTCTACACACAATGCAATCGAATTGACACGAACGACAGAGAAAGAGTGCGACCAAAATGTGAATGCCCCCATGTGTTGATATGGTAAAATGTGTGAATATACGGCCATACGGTGAAGAAATGCGTGTCCTTGACGAAGCCCTTGGAAATTGGACAACACGTTTCGGATGTTAAGCACATAAACAGGATACCATAAATTTTGACAACGTTCAATGCACCCGTGAATGAATGAAAAATAATACAGGAAAATGTATCCTTTGAATTATATTACAATCACCTTTTCTCTCTCTTGCCTCGTGCCCTATACAAATATATCAATCGGTATATATTGAAGTACGCTTGCATGTCACGTACAATACCATTTCGAAACGTTCCGACTCAGTACATGTTCACAGCAACGTATACTTTTTTATTTCGTGCACAACATAACTTTCCAGTTTGGTTCCTCTGTATTGTGTGTAACATTTCTACAATGCGATTATTTAATACTATGTTGGCTTACAATTATTGAAACCTCATACTTGGCATATCAGCCCTCAAGCTGCTTCAATTTCCACATGCCTCAAATGCAATTTTTTTTTCACAAAATATTGCTTAGAAACGCAATCGATTCAAATTCCTGTTTATTTATAGCACGATAAAAAATTTCTCAAACAGATTTTTTTTTGTAATCGGAGACGCATTTGTTTGATTGAGTATTTGTCAGAATGTTTTGTGTTCGTTTGTTTTCAGTTTATTATTGTTGTTGTTATCGATAGGTTATCGAAAGTGATTTTTGAAGTGAAATTCGCAATTTTCTATTCATAGTTTGTCTTTCAATTATGAGTTAATAAAACAGAATCAATAGAATGTCTCAGAAACGTGTTGTAATGGAAGAAACCAACGGGAACAGTGCACTCGATTGGGAGATTTTTGATGTTTTATGTAGAGGCGAGCTTGGTTTAGACGTAAGTTTTGATGTTTGAATTTTTAAATAATTTCACTACAATTTCTATGAGATTGAAATGTTATTAAAAAAAAATTCTTTACCAATAATACTACATTGTTGCAAATATGAAATGTATTTCAAATCAATCCGAAGCATTAGACAATAAATTTTATCCACACAAGCGATCATATTAAACTTGTCGTAACAAAATGAAAACACAAAACCTAGAAAACATTTTTCTTCTTCTGACAACCGCCGTAATTCAAAAACATATGAAACAATAGTCGAGCATAAAAAATGAATTGAATTTTATTTTATGAATGGCACACAAATAAATGAGGGAAAACATAAGCACTAATCAAAAAGAAAAAAAAATTACAAAAAAACGTTGAATTGAGGACAAATTTTCCATATTTTCCCCGTAAAATGACATGTAAACAAGATTATCAAAGGCACGACAATTTGCAAATCAATTTTTATTTTCTAGTCATATATGAGCGTTGCCATACCAACATTATATTTATTCATTGTAATGAAATAAAAAAAAAAAAACAATATTTGCTCGAAACAGGAATTTCCGTATACACAATAATAATAATGAAGGAACAGCGCAAAACTTATTTATTGATATAGCTACTGCGTTCAGTTGGTTGTATGGAATTTCATAGCTGCTGGCGCATTCCAATACGTCACACTTCGCCTTATTTTTTATTTTATTTTTTAACCACGAACCCTTTAACGTCGAACGACTTTTTCCGTGTCGGTGATTCAATTCGATATCTTGATACATTATATAATGCAGGTAAAAAATAAACACAAAACAAACACGATTGATTCGAATAAAAGGATTTATTTTTAGATTTTCATAATATTTTTGTCAATTTATTGAGTTCCGTGTTTGCAACTTTTTTTCGGTTCTATTTAAAACGATACAGGTAATATAAAAATAGTGCATGTCTTGAATTTAACCATAGAGCTCATCAAATATTTTGTTCTTTTTATTATTTAAATCAAAACAATTGGTTTCTGCGCGACGAAGAATTTTGTCGTTTGTAATTTCCATAAAACGACCACTTTTTGCATAACAACACATTCAATTTTACAAATAAGTTTTGGCAGTGCCCGTGGATACCTCAATAAAAGTGGTCGAAGCAAATTTAATCACATCGTTTTTTTTTTTGGCAGTTTTGAATTTTAAGAAAAAAGAATAAATATTTCTCATTACTTTAAAAATTGAAAATTAAAGTGAGAAAAATAAAATGAATCGATGTGCATCTCCAATTCGTGTGCATTCACCACGTCTTTCATATCGTTCATTGCCACGAGTGCGACATTGTTCTCCAAATCTTCATCATCGCTCACATTCTCCGCATCATCATCGATTACATTCTTCGCACCATCAACATCATCAATCGCATTCACCGCAACCTCTTCATGTAACATCCATTGGATTGTATTGAATTGAAAAAAAATTGCAAAAATTCAAAATTACATATAACTTTTTTTGATTATTTTTTCCAAAATAAAAATATTTTCATTAATTTTGTCAATATATTTCATTCTGTTAAAAAAAATTTGAAGCAGACTGAAGTGCCTTGTGTTGATCATCATCATGTAACGCATACAATTGACTTAACGGCAACGTTGAAAAGTGAATTGGCGGCAGCAAATTACAAACGAGATCGTCTTTTAAATGAATTGGCTGATTTAAAAGGAAATCTCAACGCGCGCGATGCTGAATGTGAAACATTGCGAACCCAAACAGCGAGACAATCGGCTTTAATAAGTTCATTGCAGACGAAAATCCAAGCAATTGAAAACCGAGAACGAACTGCTCAAAGTCGTAGTGAAAATGTGATCCAAACGTTGCATCGTGAAAAGAAGGTGATGGACGATCGAATTAAAGATTTGGTGGCACGAGTACGACGTCTTGAAGGCGATCTATCGAATGAAGAAAGTCAACGCGAGCAAATTAGGTCAGCCGAAAGCCTTACGACTTCCAATTTACATTATCGATTGAATATATTTTTTTATTTTTTAGGGCACAACTGCAAGATTTGATGCGACGCCTTTGTGTTTGTTTGGCCATTGATGTGTCCGATGCAGCGAATTTAAGTACCGAACTGGTCGTAGCTAAAACTGGTGAAATGGTGGCCGATTTACAGCGCATACGTAGTAAATTGTCTTCGACATGCGAATCGCTACACAGTTGTGAAGCGGAATTGTTACAGACCCGTACGGCCGCCTGCAATGATAAACAACGTCAAGATTTGCATTTACAAGAGTTAGAGACGCGATGTCGTCAAACTGAAAGGGATCTGCAAACTGTTCGCGATCGATTGGTTGAAAGCGAAAGTGCTGGCGATAAATTACGCGAAGAATTACGTGGATTTGAATCACGATGTTCCCGCTTACAGAATTCCATCGATCGAATGCAAAACGATCGTTTGCAATATTTACGAAATCTTTCATCGATTGTTTCATTGCCCGATCCATGCGAAACTGTGATCAAGGACAAAGTTCGCGATGTTGTCAATGAAAATCAAGCACTTCAATCGGTAAATTGGATTTGAGATTTCTTTCTTTCTCGCCTCCTCACAAAAATATTGATGTTTTTTTTAGCAATTACACAATTTACGCGATCAAATGAATCTTGAAACGAATAAATTACGAAATGAAGAAATGCAAAAGTCGACGATCGAAGAACGATTGGAAAAAGCATTGCATGATTTACATCAAATGAAGAATGAACACATGACGGTTAATACGAAATTCAAAGGACTTCATTTTCAGGTTAATCTCTTGTTTAAATCATTTTTTTACAGTTATCTGAATATTTAGTTCGAATGTCACGTGCATTGGCATGGAGTGAGTGTACAGCACCACCAGCACCTGGTGCAGACACAACATTACTGGCGGAAACGCTATTGGAGCGCGCTGAAAGATTGACAACCCATCATGACCATCATTCGCATACACTTCCATTGGATCATCATAAGCATTGGGATAGTTGCCATACACTTCATCCTCATCCACATCCGCATTCACACGTTCACATGAAAGCATTGAAATTGAGACGTGAACGATCTTGTCATGATCTTCCCGTAAAAGAATCAACAGCAATGTACAATTTACAGCGAAAAGTTCATTCATTAAAGGATCAAATCCAGAAAAAAGAATTACAAATCGAATTACTAAGAAGAAAATTGGCATTAACAGAAGAAGGTGTGCGTGGAAAGTGCATAATTCAGGTACTGCCTTCATGTTTGATTGTCCCAGAGACTTTTTCTTAGGAAGGAGGTGCGCTCCTCAGTGCTTCTCTCTAAAATTTGCATTTTCGCAACTTTACTGCCACTTTCAAAACATTTTTGTATCGTTTTTAATTCGAAATGTATCTATCCTTTCACAAATGTAGAGTGAACGTGATGAAGCTCTCTGTAGAGCAAAACGAACGTCAAAACAAGTGGAAAAAGCATGCCACGATTTAATCCAAGCAAAGGCTCAAATAGCCGAACTCAAAGCTCAATTGGTGGACGCTGCCGAAAACAAAATCTGTGCCCTCGAAAGAGCTCGCAAAATTGAAGAGTTGCAAACGCGTCACACTGAAGTTGAAAATGAAAAGTGTCGATTAATCGCACAATTGCAAAACTATAAGGCACGTTGTCGATCGGCCGTTGACAGTTCGATAGACAAAAATAGACGTGATGAAACTGTTATAAGCGTATGTATATTGATTGATTTGTGCGTAATTTTCCGGCATGAAAAACATAAAAATATGCTTATTTTTTTAGAATTTAAAGGATGAGATTGCACGTTTGCGAGTTCAATTATCAGAATCAAACCATAAACTTTGTCAACTTCAAACATTCCGCACATCAGTCGCTCGCCTACTTCATTTGCGTGACATTCCACATTCAAGTCTATTACAACGACTCCAAACACTGTGCCAAGCACATCAGGTAAAATAATTAAAACAAAAAAATGGAATATCTTCAAGTTCAAATTTAAATCTTCCTCTCACTTTTGATGTCAAAAGGAATTCACAATGTTGTCTCGTCGATATGAAGCTGTATCTCCAGTCGCCGATCACCCTTGTCCTCGATATGAAACGGATTTAAGACCACCGTCAACACATTGTCGACCATTGAGCTCGTCTCCAGGAAATCCACGTCGTTTTGATGATTCGGGTTTGGACGAGCATTTCGACGACGACTTCGATATTTTGAAGAAAAAATCACATTTTTAAAGCATTCTCACATTTAAGATATTATACGCGTCCACCGATTAACAACCACAAAACATTCAAATAAATTCACAATTTAAACAATTGTATAATGTTATTTTATTTAAGATGAGAGCTTATGATTTATGTAGCTATCTGGCAATATCTGGTTCATGAATCAATGTGTGTTTCAATGTGCAAGTTGAATTCTAACTTTAGTATTTAATCGTACGTAGGCTGCTCCATATATTTCTAGAAAAGCATATACAACGCAAGCGTTTTTTTATCTAAAATGGCTTTATTGTTTTTCAAAGTATTCGCCATGATGGTCGATACACTTTTGCATACGCTCAAACCACTTGCCGTAGCATTCATGCCACTCAGAAACCGATATCTCCAAAACGTGTGTTTTGAACGCATCAACTGCTTCTTCTGGCGTCGAAAATCGTTGACCACGCAGTTTTTTCTTTACGCTCGGAAACAAAAAGAAATCGTTGGGTGCTAAATCCGGACTGTACGGTGGATGACCCATTTATTCGATCTTTTTAGCGGTCAAATATTCAGTTGTGTGATGAGATGTGTGAGAGCTCGCATTATCATGATGAAGAATTATTCTGCGACGGTGGTTATTTTTTCTTAATTCACCAAACATTTCTGGCAAACAAATGGTGGTGTACCAGTCAGAATTGACTGTTCTACGATACTCTAGTGGAACTGTTGCCAAATGTCCACTAATTGCGAAAAAACAGGCGACCATTTGCTTCGCAACACTTCGAGCGCGAACAACTTTCGTTGGATTATCTTCACTTTGGAAAGTGAAAGGTATTTATATGAAGCCAATTCTACATACTAAAAGTCAAGATTGAAAGTTATGCAAATGAGTGGAGACACTGCTCTCTAAAAACTCAAAACCTTCGAGAGTTTGAAAAAATATTGAAAATTGTCGATTTGGCAGAGGGGCATGTGAATTGAAAAATATTAGTTCGAAAGGTATTTATATGAAGGTTCAGCCAATTCTACATACTAAAAGTCAAGATTGAAAGTTATGCAAATGAGTGACGACACTGAGAAGCCAGTGAGAGTGCTCTCTAAGAACTCAACACCTTCGAGAGTTTGGAAAAATATTGAAAATTGTCGATTTGGCAGAGGGAACTGAAAAAATATTAGTTCGAAAGGTATTTATATGAAGGTTCAGCCAATTCTGGGTAAATTAAGTTTACAAAAGTTTCACGACGGTCGGATTAAAAATAAAAAATTTGAATATGACAAATTATCGACAAACTTCATTTTTTTCCTGATTTTTGTAAAAATGTGAAATTTGAGCTATGTTAATTTATCGACCAATTGTCATGAAATTTTGTCTAGATCATTTTTTTGGCAGAAAATTAAGTTTGCCAAAGTTTCACGACGATCGGATTAAAAATAAAAAATTTCAATATGACAAATTATCGACAATTGTCATTTTTTACTTACTTCTGTGAAAATGTGAAATTTGAGCTATGTTCATTTATCGACCAATTGTCATGAAATTTTGTCTAGATCATTTTTTTGGCAGAAAATTAAGTTTTCCAAAGTTTCACGCGATCGGATTAAAAATAAAAAATTTGAATATCACAAGACACAATATTCTGTATCAAGTAGTTACACCATATTCATTTGATGAATCGATTTTGTCAAAAATCAGTGCACTGTTTGGTTGTAGAATTAAATTCGAAAAAATAAAGAACAACAAATACAAACTAATTATTAGATGAATGTTTTGTGATGTTAGAATTAAGAATTCAAATAAACGATGATTAAAAAATCAATCAAAATATTCCATTTTTTTAATTGTCTAACAATCGAATGGAGCTCATTGTATATAGCTCCTTATGGAGAAGCAAATGATTGCGCATATGTGGACAAACTTTACATTTTTGTTAGATTTTAGTAAGTTCAATTGGCAAAGAAAAAAACTACAATTTAATATTGTTAGTGTTAATAATAATATGATATAATTTATTTCTGTATTATCTGATTGAACTATTGAACTCTTTGAAAAAAATACGTTAAATTATGAATCATATATATTTATATAAATATAAGCACCGAGATTTACTCCTGTCATTCATTGGTTTACGTAATTTATATGGAACATTGTTCCATTGTGTCTAGCGTCGATCCCGTGCTTACATAAATGCACGTTGAAGATCTATTCACATTTCACAGGTTGTATATGATTTTAACAATTGAAAAAAAAAATACAATTGATGTTACACAAAGCTTCAACTTTTGATGAAACACCAAACTTAATTCAAATTTAGTGCGGCTATTTGAAACCAGATGGCGTCGGAAGATACTCGTTAGATTGGGTTAATGCCATAAATAGGCACTACGATGTGACTATAAAAGAATTCTGTTTTGATAAGATTTCAATCTTATCTCTAAAACATCGGCCAGTTAAATGTTTTATTTGAAAGAGTCTCTCACATAAATCATGTTGTTAAAAAAAAAAATCATTTTCAAGACAAAATAAAATGAACGGCACGAGATATAATTATTCACAAGAGAAACAAGGCTGGACTTTATCGTCGTTATGTGGTCACTGGTATTTCTAGCGCAATTTCGGCACAAGGGTTTCAATCGGTTTCACAAACGTAATCTTAGTAATTGATTTTTCATACCAAAATCAGAAAAATAACATTTGAGTTGCTGTGCACGTCAAACCGGTGCCGAACAGTAAATTGATAAATTATATTGATGAATGAAAACACATAGCCTTTTTTTAATATCTTGCTACAATTTATTCATGGAATTCGATATAATTGGTTTTCTGTTCGTGTACAATTTGTAAATGCGATTTTGCAATAGTTCATGGGTGAAATGACAAAGCCATTGAAAAACATAGATTTTGCATAATTTATTTGTATGGTTTATCCTGTTATCTTTGTTCTTGTAGACAAAGAAAAAAAAGAGTTGAAATCGATGTCAAAACAGCACTTCAAAAATGTTTTCTAATATTTCAATAATCTGGACAAAAAAAGTCTCAATTTTGAAATTGACAAAACATGTTTGATGCGCTGAAATCGACCGAATCGATTGGCTAAATTCTTAAAATTAACTAAATTCACAAAACCAAAATCCAATAATTTTCTTCCGTGAATTTTTAGAACTAATTTTAATTCAGTCTGGTTTGTGATTTTTTCCCGACTAAAATTTATGTTGGTCAGTAGACTTTTTGAAATGAAACTATGTAAAATTTGTAACAAAAATTTGCATAACTAGAAAAAACAATTGTGAAACAAATAAATT
>NW_022198046.1:7293453-7330506 GCF_009176525.2 Contarinia nasturtii
ACAAAAATTTGCATAACTAGAAAAAACAATTGTGAAACAAATAAATTATGTAATAATGTCATTAATTCACCCGAAATAATTCATGTTGCATTGTGTTGATGCTGATAGCATATCATTTTGTGTAATTCAATATACACAACCAATTGTATTTCCGCTCAAATTCACTTGTTATTTTCAATATTGTTGGTAGATAGATGTTTATATGCGAATTCAACCACAGAAACTCTAGGGGCTTTCATCATTCGTTCATACAAATTTATACACAATATTCACGTCCTATTCATCATATATACGATTAAAATTTCTCGCCTATACCAGTGAATAAGATGTATTTCAAACTTCAGTGTACACACACACACAGTATTGCTACACAGAATCGAAGAAGATCCGCACAAAAGAGAACAAAAAAACATGCCATAGACGAAATATATACGAAATATACACGAAATATACACCAAATATATGCAGTTATGCACATTTATTTGCGCGTATTACAGATGATTTTGCAATATAGTTCACTATTTAGAGTATAAATCGTATACATTTGAAGATAAAAGCCCCTAGCAGAAACTGGCCTGTTTGGTAAAATGCAAATGTTAAAGTTTTCTCATTGATTGAAATGGACTTGTATCGATAGAGTTGCTTAATCAATCATAGATTCCTAACAAATAAAGCAAACACAAACACACTGTGTCATTTTGACGAGAATAGAGAATGAGCGATGATGGTAATGTATAACCACCATGTTTTATAAATTGATATATTTCAGTTCGTTAACACTTTGTTTCTTTATCATTTTACATGTTTTACTTATGAAATGTACGATAATATTTACTCCATTTAACATAAATTCATCATTATCCCTCACACTGTATGCTCGTTTTCCATCATCTTCTTTTAAATGAATTGTTTTATCTATTTGTGAAATTAACATAATAAGAAAGAAGAACATATGAAATCAAATAAAAAAATCATATAAAAATCATCGAAAATGGAATGTTTTTCTATTTTGACCAGTGAAATGTTGAGTATAAAATAAAGCAAGACTGATCAAATGTGGAATGTCTGTTTCATAAAAAAGTAAAATCACTGACATCGTGTGCTGCGAGAAAACGCATAAAAAATTAATCACAATTTGAGTCTATTCTTCTGGAATAGTCTTAGATGGTAGACAATTATTAATTCGATCGCATTCATTTAACTTGAGCGATGCCGTTTCTAATTCGTCTCTTGACATACATCATTACGCATTTATTCATTCTAAACGGATTTTTGTCCTAAATTTAATTCTATATGCTCACGAATGTTTTGTGACAAATCGCCAGTATTGTGTATCAAGACCGGAATTGCATAATTCGGCCGTTATGCCATGCTCCTGTACATATCGCGTATCTAGACATACATTTGATTTGCTGTGTTTTAATATACCGCCCTCACGCAACTCCCATCGTTGATTCTCATTATCGTCACACACACGCATCATCACAACGGAACCTTTGGCAAACGATACCAATGTCAAGCAGAGATCGTGATGCTTGATTTGGCCCTTCTTCGTAATTGTCCATTCTATCGGAATAAAAGAAATAATAGTTTTGATATTAACAGAATAAATGTTGTAAAGTTCAAAAAGGCTCACCTTGATTTCCACCGGTGGAGTGACATTGATAAACTCCTATTGAGGTTGGTGATTTGGATAAAATAAGAAGAGAATAATATGCATTAGCGTTAAGTGATTTAGAGTCAGGTCGAAGAATGAGAAATGAAATACAAACCAACTGAACCGTCAATTAAATGACCAAGCGTATCCAGACAGTAGATTCCCTGCTGTATTGTGCCAACGTTCGTCATTTCAGGTACAGCCAATTGGGGATACACATTTTCTAAATACCATTTGAATGGTTTGCAATGCAATCGTGTTCGTAACTCGATTCGGTCATCGATACTGGATTGACAGATACAAACAATAATTGAAATCAATATTGAGTTAAATTATTTCATGTTGATCAATCGGAAATTGTAATAAAAAAAAAAATGAAAAAATAAAATTCCACGTAACACCGCTTCAACTTACTTTCCGAATGGAATATTTTTGGCCAGTGGTACAGCTGCGTAATAGTATTGTTTGTAGTCGTCCATCCAAACTTCTGCAGCTCGTCGTGTGTTTTTCGCAAAAACGTTACCGCTACCTCCAGGGAACGTATACGGATGTCGTTTCCTAAACACATGACCAACTCTACTGCATGGTATAATTTCTAAGCTACCACCGCACTGCCACACACGAAATGAAATTTCTAGATTTTAGAAAAAAAAAAATTGAAAAATTCAAATAATTGTTGTACAAGAAAGTACACATCCACTACACATGGTTAGAGGTATTTATTAAAAAAAAAAAATGATGCGACGAAAGTTTGAATACTGACCCAGATTTTCTCCTCCTATTCATTCGAACAAAAAAAACGAAAAAAAAACATGAAAAAAGTTTTTCTTTTATATTAAATCTAAAAAAAAGTGTCATGAATGTAAAAGAGAAAAGAAAATTACCCCAAACATCCATTTTCATATCATATTTTCCTAATTTCTCGAAATACTTTTTATTTATGACAAAGAGACCGCCTGCTATCATCGGAGTCTCAATGCTGGTGGTTGGATCTTTGTGTCGTTCAGCTCGTTCTTCTAAACTTAAATATTCCCACTTGAAAACCTGTTGTACATATAAAAAATATCCATTGTAATGCATATCATTGAGTTGATTTCACATTTACTACGCACCAAATTCCAATCAAAACCACCTCGTAGATCGGCCGATGCGCCAATATACTGGAATGTGTCCATGCTGATGACGTCAATGACTGGACACACAACACTTTTTAAATAGAAACAAACATTCATAGCAATTATTATTTCGATTTGGAATAATAAATACGGGCGTATACGCTTTATGATTGTATGAATGGAATAAAATAGACCAACAAATATCGATTATTTACCGTGTTTCGTCTTCGGCAACACGTTCCAAAAGCGGTTCCAACCAATCTTCATTGCATTCACAGTGACTATCCAAAAATGTAAGTACCTCAGCAATGGCCGCATCAGCACCTCGTACTCTGGACCGTACCAAACCCTCACGTTTTTCATTTCGAATAACACGAACTTTGTTGATTTTTGCCAATTCCAAACCATCCTCAGCTAAACGAACATAAGAAAAGAATAGCAATGCAAGAGAAGTAGAAAAAGATATTTATTATATAAATTAAATCAAAATGAGCCATGAGCCAAGCTCGTCAAAGAACCTATTATGAACAAATTTTCATTCACTTGACTAATTTTCCATGTACATAGATAGAGAGAGAGAACGTTTGTTTCTTCTGATACAATTGATATGTAAATACAGATTGCATGGCAGCATCGACGCGTGAGTGCGACTGGCATTGACCAGACGTATAATAAAATACAGTCGAAGAAAGATTTTTTTTTTGGCAAAACCATTCAATTTCTTGTTGTATCTCATTTTCTATTTATTTTCAGTCTGATGAATGTGAAAAGTATGCCAACGAATTTGAATCATAAATAATCATAAATTCAATGCCGAAGAAGCTATATACCCAAAATCTATGATAAAATAATATGATTTAGAATTTGGTCACGATATGCTGTCAGAAGCATCTGTGCAGTGGCTGAAGACATGGCATGATTCGTGAAATTGGAATTTACAAACCAATTTGCATTGCTGTAAATTCAAGACGCACAGATGCTCAGCGAAAAATTCGCAAGCAATTTGATCAAACACAGTAAAATATATGCCTGAAAATCATTTCTCTGGGTCATCGCATGACGTAATAATTTGAATTAAAAACAGACATTTTCATGACCACTTTATTCTAAATATAAACCGCGAACAAGCCTCCGTTTTACATTCGATAATGACATTTATGAAGGGGGTAGTGAATAATTCAAGCGAATTTTTCGCATTGAAAACAGAAACCATTTCGCTTTACTTCATTTTTATTATATTTTAAAAGTCACATAAAAATCTGATTCAAATCATAAAGCAGCTGAATGGCCCGAATGGCGACTAGTTCATGATGGGTCCAGTATACAAATTGCTAGGGGGTAGACACATGGAATATTACTTGAGATATTCACCGAAATTGAAGGTATTCTTGGTATTCTTGGTATTCTCAGTTTTAGACGAAATGTCAATGCATTCAGCAACGTCTCACAATGTGCATATATGAATATTATCTTCCAAATATTAAAAAAACTTTTTCAACGCTATTAAGTGTAGTATTTCAATTGGTTTAATAAATGCGAAAACAATTTTGATCAAAATAACAGAAAGAAAACAGAAAAAATTAAAATAAATTACGGAATGGTGAATGTTAAAACGAAATGGAAAAAACTTGAAATCTTTATTACCGATATCAATTTGACATTTGGTAATCACGGTATTCACATTTTTAGTACAAGTAATCTTTAAATAAGTAAGTAATTGTAGTATTTGAAAATAGATAGGTATTATGACAATTCATTGGTATTCATTCATTCTCTATTGCGTCTACCCCCTAGACAAATTGCAATGTGCCGTTAACCAAATTCCTTTTTTATGTAATTTTTTTTTTTTTTGATGTTGATTATGTAGTAACAGTGACAACTCTTTACGACTCTGTGTCCCCTTTTTATGGGCATTCTCACGAAAATTCACTGGGCAGTGAATTAAAATTTGAATACCATTTGGATTTGATTTGTGAGATTTTAATTTTTGATAGAGTATCAAACAATAAATCATAAAAAAATAACATAAACAAATCAATATATACTTACGGTGATCACTGAAGTCATCAACAAGAATGATTTCCTTAATTAGATGCTCTGGACTGCGATTTAATACACTGCAAATGAAAAGAAGTGTTTTTAGTTACAAATGTTTGTCAATCATTCATTACAAAAGTTTCCCGAACATTTTGACATTTATTATGAGAAATAACAACATTGTGACTTGATGCGAAAGTGCCCCGAGTGTTTCGGGATGGTGCAATGAAACTGAATTTGTGTCAAATTGTGCACAAATTTGCATGTTGATTTTTCATCGTATTCATTCCGGCAAATGAACGGTAAGTAATATAGAAAACGACGTCATAATTTCTATGATATGAATGGCATGGAAAACGACGGATTATTGTATGTGTGGCAAAATGCAAACCATCGATGACAATGGGATTTTTGATGGGCTCGTAAAGGCAGCCATAGCTAAAATGACAAACATCCATTGTAATGCGCAGCGATATAAAATGAAATGCTATTAAACTACTGAAAATTTATTCAAAGAACAAAAAAATTCTGATTAAATGCTCTCTCACACTAGTACCGATATCGCTTCACTTTTACTCACTTCTGGTTTGAATAGTGGCGGAAAGTTTTCCATTGTATTTTACACATTTTCAACAATTTTACAAAATGAATGCATAATATTCATTTTTGCCACTCTCGCTCTTTCAACTTATTGACAAATTGCTGATATAAATGAGTTGTTAAACTGGCAAAACTTTTTCAATGCATCGCCTCTGATATGCATATTGTGCGCCATTCCGATTCTATACATTTTGCCGGTTTACAATGCAAATTTATCACTTTGTTTTCCATTCACACACACACATAAACTTTAATTGCAATATTCAAAATATATAGTAAAATGTGATTTTGGAAAATGAATGAAAATTCGCTGTGTTTGTTTTGTGCGCTACATAGTTGATCATTGTTGCACATACATACAAATAATTGCTATAAATGAATATACATTCATTTTGAAATGTGAATACGCAAATCTGCGGAAAATTATATATATCTCTCTATAAAACGCATCTACTTGAGATATGTTGCTGTGGGTTCCTGTTGCCGTCATTGTATTTATCATAAATAAACCCGCATTTTTATTACGCTCAACTGTAATTTCCGTTTGCTATTAAATATGTTAAATGAACCGTTACAACAAGGATGCAAACGAAGTGAAAAAAAAAAGATAATACGTAAATGAAGAATTTTTTCATATTTCGCGCGCGTGGTCTTAAGCTAGCCTCTTACGCATTTAATAATAAGCGGAATAGCACCAAAAAAAACCGACCATTATTTGGCTAAAGTCATAAACCCATTTCGAATTTATAAGCCAGAATTCGGATGACATAAACACGCCAAATTTATTGTTGCAAACGCTCGACAATTGCACCTATTACCATGAGATAAATCTTGAAAAATTGTTTCAGAACGTTAAATTTTTTTTGTCTTGCTGCATTGTGCCAGTGTCAAACGGCCGCAGATATGGCTTAAAGTATGTGGTGCAAAGCGGTTTTTTCAAAGGCAAAGTCAGGTGAAACTAAAAAAAGAAGCAATTTTAATAAAAGTGTGCGAGCGGAAGACGAACGCATTTTATGATTTTGGGCCAGCATTTTAAGTAGCTCTGAATTTTATTGTTGAATCCGATAGCAAGCAGCGAAAGAGTGGACGAATAATCGCGGATAATAGCAATTGTCTTAACTTTTCATCATGCACGACAAAACGACGAGTGAGCCATGCTTTTATTTAACCGTTCGTTCATAACCACAATGTTCATTGTTCTCTTCCGACGAAGATTTTTCACATCTTATTCTCATTGACCTAGCTTCCTCATAGACATTGATCTAAATTACTTCATTTTGTTCACTTTCTTGCTGAAGACAAAAAAAAAACAAAAGAAATGTAGGAAAAAATGAAGAAGAAAAAAACACACACTATATTTTACTTACCTAACTATCGTTCGTAATAATGTGCTTCGCGCTTCATTGTGAAAGGTAATGATGACGCTGGTTGGCGGTAAATCCTTTCGATAAACCTTTTTACGACACCTGCAAAATTCAAAAAAAGATACATCGCTATTTCATTAATCGATTTTTTTTTTAGAAAAGAAATCAGCTTTGATTGTGAAAAATAAGTTTCGATTTATTGTCGAAAACATTCTGAATCTACACCAATTCCATCGAATGGTTTCGATTTTTCTTCTTTCATTGCACGTGCATCAATTGCTCTCATATACCGAGTTTCATTATTTTGAAGCAATAAAAGAATTCGAAACTTGATTTATTTTCATTATTTTTCCCTTCTAATACGGTATACAAAAATTTGGTGTCTCAAGAAAATATTGTTCCGTTGTACATATTGATGTAGCGCCCATCGCCAAAGATAAATGATTCTAATTATGAGAGCAAATACAAGCGTATTGGATTTCAAAGACCAGGTCAGTGGCCGCACGTTCATTATACGCCAAGACCTTTTCAATATAAACATGATACTGATTCAATCTCAATCGCGCTAAAATGTACGTTGTTCCTCTTTGCCGTTCACGATTTATGAGATGACAAAATCAAATCAATTTCATCACGACCATAGCAACATTCGAAGCAAAAATCAATTGACACGCACACACTTCAAGTATTACAATCGTTTGAGGCCAATCGATATATGCTTGAAATTGATTGGATTACTTGTAATTTAATAAATGAGATTATATTTCATTTAAATGTTTGATTTTTCTTTTGTATTCCGCAAAAACAATGATTATTTTTTGTAGCAGCATGCGTAGTTCGAAGGTTTTTTTGTTTTGTACCGTACAGATACCGTACAGAAAATATGAAAACTACACTTTCAGATAAATATATGTAAATATTTGAATAGTTTTTGTTCTTTAGTACCCAAAAATACGTAATTGAAATTTCTGAAATTGATTTCACTTTTTTTTTCAATTCATACTCCGCATATATTTATATCATTAATTTGTAATTGGCTTCATTTAATTTTGGTAATACGAAACGACTTTTGTTCGCCTATCACATTCGTCAATTTTCACCATCAAATAAAGCCAATAAATGTATCTCTATCGCAAATATACAGTGTTTTTTTTAGATCATTTTTTTTATCTAGATCAGATTTGAGATCAAAATCTTAGATTTTTGATCTCTGTGTATCTAAGCTTTTATATTTATCTCAGATCGAGATAAATCTAGATTAATCTCATATCTGATCTGAAATATACTTTTAAATTTAAGTCCAAATGGGACTTGGGTAAACAGGTAAACAGCCCTTGTGGAAAATTACTGACTGGCTTTTTTTGGGACGTTTTCACATTAAACCGACTGAGATCGAAGTCATTTTAAGTTGATTTATTTGACTTTATTAGACTATATTAATATAGCGTGTAACGTCCCACGGAACCAAAAATTTGGGAATACACTGAAATTATGGTCTATGTTTGGTTGCAGCAACTCAAATCGCCGTGAAAACTTGTGAATATTATTTTCTTATCAATATAAATAATCTCACAAAGTTTAAAGAAATTTCAATCAAAAATATAGCTCAATATATGGCTAACCGAAAATTTTGTATGGGAGGTATCCCTAATATGCATTGAAATTTCTTTAAACTCTCAGAATGTAATTTTCTTGTGGAAAAAACAACCTGTGTAAAGTTTCATGTCATTACGCTACCACAAGCATGACTCCTATACAAAAATATTTTTTTTGTGAATTTTTGTATGAAAAAGTCTGTGAAAAATTGATTTCATCTTAAAACTAACGTCATATTCGGCCCGAATCAGAAAAGAATGCTTTTGAGTGTTAAGCTTGTAAATCTTAGATATCTCTCGTTAGATACAGATTTTTGTATCCAGATCCCGATAGATTAGATTTATTATACCTTTTTTCTATTGATCTAAGATCAGATTTAGATTTGATCTATCTAGAAATCTATCTAAAAAATCTCAAGATTTTTAATCTACTCGAAACACTGCAAATATATACTCTGGTCGTATCGAACCAATTTAATCAGCACACGTACTCACACAAAAAAACAAACATATTCATCCACAATTTTATTGATTAAAGTGATTCAAACCGATTATTACTTCAATTTAAAATTTACCAAAAATCACCGCGGGCTGATTCACTGCTTGATTCCACATTGTATTTGATTTATTTTCCGATGATGGACTATTATTCATTTATAACATCGATTATTTTTATTATTATAAAAAAGTACGTGAAAACGATAATCGCGCTGTGAAAATACCGAACCACGAGCTCAAAGAAATTGCGATAAATTTGATTTTAAACAATCAAACGATGTGAAAATGTCGGGTGGTGGCGCCTGGAATTCATTTTGCGCAACGGGAACAAAACCAAACCACCGTGTTATTAATAAAAAATTATTGTCGAGAAGTAAATTAAAATTTATTATTTATTCGACCATCCAAAGCAAACTCTACTACACCTTATACCGTATTTTATACTGAATTTTAATTTGGTCCTTTTCGCTCGATATTTTAATTACTTTTCAATTAAACACCGGGCTAATGCCATCTTAATTGAGCTGACAGCGCATACGGTGCATGGAACCAATCAACAATGTGCCGTAGACCGCAAGAAATGTACAGGCATCATGAATTATTTATGAAAAATGTTACCAATGTAAAACACTAACAAACAAATCGACGCCATCTCTTTGATAAGCTATAGCTTCACATCGTACAATGTTTGCACGCTCGTTGATTATGTCTGCTTAATTTTTGCGCACTCGATTCATGGAATGGATACAAACGAAGAATAATTTTTGAATAATACCAAATTTCATTTTCAACATTTCCATCGAAATATATTGTTCAAATCTTGGTTCAAATATACTGGGGAGAAATTTACACTCGATAAAAACAGTCGATTCCGTTGAAAATACCAACACACACATAAAGTGATTGAAATGTCAACTCGTTACTCTAATCACAAACACATTTGAACATAAGAATAACATTGTAAACACGTATTGAAAACAAGTGTATTTCTATGTAAATGTCTACGGTCTCGCTTGCCACAATGATATCAATTTATTCAATTTTGTGAACCAATGCGACATTTGTACAATTCGCTGTTTTGTTTATTCTATCTTTTCTCAACCATTTTCTGATACAAAGCAAATAAAGTCAATTCGAGTTTTGTTTATGTTTTTTCAAAGTGTGCAAATTGCAAAGAGAATATATCAAAATAAAATGTGTAGACTTCGGGTGAAATTGGAGAAATGATAGTTGCCATTGTGTGTGTTTTTTTATACAATGGTATATTGTACATACTAATTGAATCTTTGTTTGCAGAAAGACGGTAGTTTTGTTTTTTTTCAACGACCTTCACAGTGGATTTTCACTTTTAATTCGTGCATTGCATTGTATGTATCGAATATATTGTACCAGAGTCAGACCAGAGTTAAATAGCAGGAATTGTTTGAAAATTTTTTGTGTTTATTGTCGCGCATGAGAATGGCAACGCCGAAACAGGAGAGTGTCGATGCAGATGAATTGGCAGCAGAAATAGAAAATCGCATGCAGGAACATGACGCATACGAAAACGTTGAGTAAGTCTCTTTACGGTTTTGTTTGAAAAACCCGCATTTCCTTCATGAAAAATGGAGTATTTTTCCGTCAATTTGATAAAAATCGCCGTTGTCACAGTTAACAAGAAAAATACCGAAAAAGCAGCAAATCGTAGTTTCCATGGCTTTGAGGTTATGGTGTTTTTTTTTCCCAATCGATTACGCACAATTGATGAAAGAAAAAATGTCACAAAATCAAACGGCGTTATTTTAAGTCAATTCATCATGTCTAAATCAATAATATTGTTTTCATTTTTCATCATAGTTACAAATGGGGCAAGGATGACTTTGAGCTGGGCGCTCCGTTGGGACGTGGAAAATTTGGCCGTGTATATGTCGCACGTGAAAAGCAAACTCATTTTATGGTCGCAATGAAAGTACTGTTTAAGTCGGAAATTATCAAAAATCACCTCGAAAAGACCATTGCACACGAAATTGAAATTCAATCTCGGCTACGGTATGTACTCATGTTTATCCCACATTATTTTCATTACAAATTTCAAATTTGCATAAAATTCAATTAAAATTCTTTTTTTGTTTCTCTGTGAATGTGTCAGACATCCAAATATCTTGCGTCTATATACGTATTTTTATGATGACTCACGAATTTATCTCGCACTGGAAATGGCATCGCAAGGTGAACTGTATGGACACTTGCAAATGGCACCAAATGGACGATTTTGTGAAGAACGTTCGGGTCGATACACGTATCAAGTTGCAAACGCTCTTCATTATTGTCATCTAAACAATGTCATTCATCGTGATTTAAAGCCGGAAAATATTTTGTTGTCTGTCGGCGATCAGGTTAAATTATCCGATTTTGGCTGGTCTATTCACACGTCCTCAAATGCACGAAAGACAATGTGTGGCACATTGGATTATTTACCACCAGAAATGTGAGTATAATCGGTACTTGTACATGAATCAAATTTACATACTCATTTTAATCGCTTCGAATTATTTCCATAGGATTGAAGGTCGAACGTACGACGATTCAATTGATCAATGGTGTTTGGGAATTTTGTGCTACGAATTTCTAGTCGGGAAACCACCATTCGAATCGAAGGATCAAGCGCACACCTATGAAAAAATTCGGAAGCTGAACATCGAATATCCATCTTACATCTCGATTGGGGCACGCGACTTAGTCAGTGGTGTAAGTAGAAACAAAATCAAACGTTTTTTGTCCACATTTTTGAAGCAAATGTCGATTTTTTATTCTGATTTTTCCATTATTTCGCAGTTGATTCGAAAACGCGATCGTACAACACTAGTCAACGTTATGAAGCATCCCTGGATAAGACTACACAAAGATGCAGATTGGAAGAGCATAGAAAAATAATATGGTTCACATGCCATTACCACTTTCAATTGGTTTACGTTGCATTCGAAGAGAATCATTTGGTTGGCTCTAGCCTGTAAATTTAAGGTCTTTTGTAAAATAATCGATTGTCAGAGCTCTCAAGTAATTAATAAATTCCCACCGGGAGTTTGTATATAACTTTTTTTTTCAAACCGTAGCATATCATAATTTTTTTCGCTACATATTTGCTTGAGTTAGTAAGATACATGATTCAGTTTGTCTCTTGACATTATTTTTAATTTCGGTCGTTAAAAGAAGGATATTTTTTTTAAATGTGTAACATTTTTATTAGTTTCAAGATTAAAATATTTCGTCACTGAAAGTGACTTTCTTTCAAATTCTTATTGCTCAATTTCATTGACGCTTATCGCATCTAGCTCGTCCAAACATGGCCGAATGCCTTTCACATAAATTCCATTATTACGGAATGAATAATATTGTAAGTACTTAACTAATGCGATTTGTTTTTGTTATAATTTTCGCAATGATGTGCCCTTTCAGTTCAAAATCAGCTTACAAAAACAAAGAAGCAAGTCCTATTTTGCCACACCATACATGTCTACACTCTACACAGACAATTTCAATGCACTGAAGCAGCAGAGCATTAACTGTAATTGGTTATCATTGTAAATATACATATCTATTTTAAAGTGAACTGCGATGCGCGTCCTGGCCGAGCAATGTGAAATATAGACGGCATACATGATGAAATATGATGAAATTCTAGCGATAAGCGATTTTGTTTGTACACAAAACGTTTTGCTTTGTTGGTTTAACAAGTGGTCGTCGAACCACAATTCACTAGTGTTGACGAAAATGACAGCCGTTTGTGTCATACAATCAAACGCAGTTTTACATCGATATGATACCGTGTCCTAGATCATACAAGCAAAACAACAGTGTATGCATTACAGACGTAGCAACAGTGTAATGTCTTGTCAAATACCATATCGAAAATTTATAAATCCACGACCCTTCACTTTGCAACACTGTAGTTTGCATCATTCATCAACCGCTGAATTTATGTGATGTGGGTGCTTCGAATATGCTATTCACAGTTGGAAATGTCAAAATGTATGCGCCTTATACAGAGATAGGTATAAATTAATTTGTTTATCCATCTATACGTACATATTTGTTGGTAAATTTTCTACAATGAAGAATATGTACCTGATTTTTCGTATATCACACAATAAGTGTGGGCGAGTGATTCATCAACTTGTATGTTTGACTGGTGGCATATAAATGTTATTGCCATCAATATTGGTGTACATTGTTCGCTTGGATTATTGATTGTCGATTAGTTAGACCAAATATTTGAATGGAATGTGTTATTTCATGTGAAATGATTCTTAGAAAATTGTATTCCTTCGGGTCAGTCTGATTACTCAAGGCCAACATCAGGTGGACAATGGTCGAATTGGATTCGTCTTTAAGGTAAACAAAAGCGACTATTGATTCAAATTTCAATAGGTAACAACAATAAAACGATTCAATTCGATCAAATGGAAATCTCATTCCACTCAGGTAACATCAAGACAATGTGTCTCAAGGGATTTAAATACAATAAAAACAATGGACTCTCAAGAGTTGTTATTATGAAGTGAGTCATGCCGGTGAATGTTTATACAAAACAATATGATCAAAACATAAATGTTTTCGCATCGTTTCTCATTATTAGGATATTTGTTTTCGGTCGTGCAACCGTTTAATGATTGTTTTTATTATCTTAATCATGTTATTGTTATACAATGGAGTGTCCGTGCATGTGTAGGCGGTTGGTTTTTAATATTAAATTGAACGGTTGGAACACGTTTAACCGATTATCTTGTAGTTAATGCGTTTTGCCAACAATTCGGTCAACCCCAAATAATCGATATGAGAGCAATAGAGCCACATACAAAAACACGTTTTTTTGATGCAAAGTAAATGAAAACACAACAACAATCGATATGGTAATTGAATTGATTACATTACCGCCTGGTCTTTAATAAGCATGCAACACCATCGCATTTTACGAAAATCGAATACAGGACATAGCCATAAAACCATCAACCGATAATGGATTTTTTTTGGATAAACTCATTGACATAGAGAGCAAGAGCGAGAAAGAGAGGAAAAGACATTGAAAAATAAACATGCAAAGTTTGATGGGCGATTGAAGAAACACCATGATGCGGCCCAAATCACCCAATTTAACTTTTACGCAAACTTTTTTTTGGGGGGCGTTCTGTGTGTGTGACGTTGTTAGCTCTTTAATTCATGTTTTGAATGAACGAGCGTGCCACCCCAATTGTCAAAACAAAACCGAACGAAAATTGGAGTTTATGTGATAATATTGTGACCGAAATGTGTTTGTGAGAACAAATTACGCAAGTTTCAACCATCGATTGTTAACTTTTCGATTAATCGGATTTCAATTTGATTCTCATTCTCTTTTGAACAAATGGTTTTTTATGATTTTATTTTTACTGCGTAAACCACGCTCGATATTTTCTTTCATAATTAGCATTTTCTCAGTCTATGTTGCTGATGAAATACTTCTTCTCATCTTCGCTATAATTAATTTGTATAAAAAGGCACACAACTCTTTTGAAGCGTTGCAAAAGTTAATTCAAACATTTTTCTTTGCCAATTCCTTTTTCTCTGACTTTAATTAAGTTGATTGGCATTATGGCAAAAGGTCTTCAGATAACAGATGAAAAATAAGGTTTAAAAATATACTGATAATTTGGTTAAAATTCCATGCTAAGGTAAAGAGATTTAGTACATTTCTACTTCAGGGAAAAGAAAATAACAACCTTCAACGAATTGAAAATCAAAAATGAAACGCAAGACAAAAATCATTGCGCTCGAATACGAAAACTAATTCGCACTAAAGATGAGTGAAACGAATCGGAAAATTGCAAATCACTATAGTGATGATATCGATAGATACAATCGGAATAGAGTGAAGAACATCTTTGCGAATCAACCAAATGAATCGTGTCAAATGTTTGCGCAAAGTTAAAGTGGGGTGTATATTTATTGGTTAAAAGTGTAGTAATATGATAGTTTCGATATTGAGTAAATATTTGTTCTGACAGGCCAATAGATTATAGATACAGAGAGTCATCCATTTAATGGCTTATCAATTTGTATTGGTGATGCTGTGCAATCATCGATCAATATAGAAATCAAATATGGCCTTTGGCACATTGCTTTCATTTGCACATTGCATTCGAATGAACTTCTACTACTCAGCGAGAATATAAAGGTCAATCTTTCAAACGAGAGTCTTTTCTAAATTGAAGTGTATTCATGGAAAACAAGATAAGAAGTACGTTACACATACCACCTGATCAAAACAAATGATGATGTTATCAAAAAAGTACAGGTAAAAGATGGTGCTAAAAAAAGACACGATAATACGTTTGATTTGAAAAGCATTGGAATACTACCGACCATTTCTCGAGCAAAAATACAGAGAAAGTTCTGTCGTTGATGTGCCTCGCTGGTTTTCTGTATTTGTTTGAATTTATACGCACGATTTGCTGGGGTTTTATTGATAGCCAAGCACAATTCTCCGTTACAATATGCTTTTTTGCGTGAGCTGACTCGTTTTTATTCACTTTTTCAAAAACTGCCTATAAATTTGCTTCGAGTTTGGCAAATAGAAGCAGAAAAGAAGACGAGATAGGTCCGGTGCTCCAATGCCATGCGATCTGTTCTCATTGATAGCGTCGTTTAAGCGGTGTACATGCACCTGAACGACGATGACGGAGAAAGAAAATGTGTTTCATTTAAATTGAATATATTCTTGGTCCCCTTTGGCAATTTCCCAATTTATTTACTCCGATTATATTTTTGCTTTGCCAGCAACACAAAGAGACAAAGGGCGACAACAACAAAGAGAGTGTAGCTCAATAAGCTTTTTTGCGTCTTTGAGTCAATTTACCTTTTGTTGAATATCATCGTCTGCTTTGTGCAATGATAGTAAAATTGCTTTTTCCACAATTCAATTCGAATGAAAACATCCATAAAAAAACAACAAACTTTCAACAAAATACACACGAGATACAATGTTTCGTCTTCCTTTCTCTCTCCTTTCACCGTATTCCTTACTATTTCTGCTTTTCGTTTATATACACCGCAAAATTCATAACTTCCACTGTGTATTTCATCGTTATTGTTATTGATGCTTCTCTAGGGGACGGAAACCATTAGCTAGTTTTTTATATTTCAAGTAAAAACTAGAAAAATTAGAAAAAAACTAGCAAAAACTAGAAAAATTAGCAAAAATTATTTGATCCGCCATTTTGATATTCTGCCATGATTTGGTGACTAAATCAATTTTACAAGTCGACTATTGAAAGAAACAAGTACTTTATGCACGATTTTGTGTTAAAAAAGAATAATTAAACTAATTTTCACTATTATAAGTGTATATTTATTCAAAAGACATAAAAATATGTCTGAACAACAAAACGTCAAAATACTTCATTGTGTCAGTACAATCATTTGATTGTCATTTGACAGAACAAAAAACTAGAAAACTAGCAATTTCATAAAGGAATATTAGCATTATTAGATTATTCAAGCAATAAACTAGTAAATTAGCTATAAACTAGAAAAACTAGCATTGGTTTCTCTCCCCTAGATGCTTCTCGGTGTCTTATATTTTCACCATTTGCCATATATTTTGTGGATAATCATCGAATCGTTGACGTACGTACGTTACTGTTTTCTATTTTTCGCCCCACAACAAGCGATATAATGTTCATAATGATTAGAAGTCGACGAATGATATAAATTTACTGCTAATAATTTCCAAGGAAATGCCATGAATCAATTTTTTTTTCTTATCCCGTCCAATTCGGGGAATATTCCATTGTCCAAACCAATAACGAGCGCAACAAAATACTGTAGATGTATCTGTAATATAATGAAACGTGAAATTTATGACATATACAACAGGCGAACGATAAATTTTGCGCCGTTTTTATTATTCGTGACAGTTTTATTGCGTAGTTTCAAGTCATATAGAATATTCGCACCTTAACCACAGATAACAATACTGACTTCGCTAAATATAGATAAATCTGACTGTTGCCGGAAATTACACCCTTTTATTGACCGAAACGAAACATGTGTCTCTGTTGCAACCCAACATGACTTATTTTATGAGATTCTCGTTTGGAAATTACATAGAACCGTATAGACAAATGCTGAAGAAGCAAAAATGGCAACAGCCATCACTCTGAACGAATTTCCCATAGATTTTTCTCACAAACGTTTTGGTGATTACAACCATGATTCGGCGGAATTTTTATGAACATATTTATTAATCTTTGTTATTAGAATTTGTAACTATTTGTGCACGTTTGATTTTGAACGATATGTGCTGTGATATAATAGTTCGGTGCTTTGAAAAATTTACTTTTTCATTGATTCAAATGGAAATATCATACTTAAAAAATCTAATATTCATACTTGAATTGAAAATCTGTCAAGATATTTGCATACCCAAAGAAATGCTTAGCATCAAAGTAACAAAGGGCTTCAAAGGAAACTGACTGTTCATGGCAAGCTCAATGACAACTACCCTTTATGCTGATTGGATACAATGTACACTTAATCGAAGCGATTTTCATTGTAATGTCACTGACACAAAGAGAGATAGAGAGAGAGAGAGGGAGGGGTCTGGAAAGAAAATCCATTCGAGTGGAATGAATCCAATTGCACTCTTAAGAGCTTTTCATAAATGCACAATAAACGTTCTATTGTTGAGGTATAGTATCGTTCTTGTTAATACTTACTGACTTTCAAAGAAATTTGTGTTTTTTTTTTACTTTTTTGTGCATGAAGTCTTGTCCATCACAAGCATCTTACTGAAAAAAAGAGTTGAACCATATTTTGAAAGAATGGATCTAATCCGTTTGCACATATTTTCTCTTGCTTGCAAGCTGTTTTCCATGCGAGCGATTTTTTTTATTTGCTTCTAATTGTTTGAATCATCTCTTTTGATCAAGATTAGAACCATCTGGTGTGTTTAATGTTTATGCAAGAATTTATGAAAATAGTTACTGATATTCAAAGTGTATTCATGCAAATAAACATTAATTTAAAATTAAGTTTGCGAAATGACCGACGGATTTGCTGTTTAATTAAATTATGCATGCAAATATTGGCCGACATACGTTTTGATCGAACCGATTGTGCCAAACAAACCACAAGAAAGGGTAAAATACAATATTCTCTCCATTGGATCGAACACGAGACCGAAACCAATTATGGAAAATGTATACCATACACTCATGCTTGCAAACACATCCACACACTCACACTCACACTCACACGCACACACATTAACTATGCAAATACACAACATATGAGTCACACATTTTTATGCATATTCGGATCAACGCATAAATGCTCTCATCGTAAATGTTCTTATCTTGCTCATTCAACAAACATGTTCGCTCTTTCGAACTTGATGCGATCCAGTTCAATGAATAGCAAATTGAACAGAAAACCGGCAAAATCACGTTTTATTTGCATGCGGGTGACTGAGCGCATTTTACTTTCTTTCACCAATGTGTGTAGTTTTAGCCCAATGATCTAACGTACATTCACGACATCACACGCAAATTCTATTGTTTCGTATAAAGCGTCTTTGATGGCAAAATTATATGAAATGCCTACTGGAAACAAAAGCGAAATTGCATCGAAAAAATATTACAGCAATATCTATTGGGCGTCGAGCTTGTGTGTTCGCTTTTTTGGTGTGTGCAATTTTCCCAAGATTTATTTATGTTCATTTCAAGCGATTCAATTGAGCTTGATTACGATTGCATTGCTCATAAATTGTACACGTTATTAGTTTTTCTGGGTAAATGTATTTCAGAGATGTAGTCTTGGGCTCGAGATCGTAAATATTTAACTTTGGTCATGTTTTCCAAACATATTCACACTCGACGCACTGTGTTAAGCATAAAACTTTTCATTGTCCGTAAATAGAATGCAATCGCCTTATTTGAAAATTTTGGTTTCATGGTGTTTATAGCATCTCAAGTGCACTCCTATTCACCATTGAATCAATGGCATTGAGTGTGAAAACGATGCACACATGTTATGTCCACTTTTGGCTTCTCGAATATAAAGCAAGAGACTGCGACACATGAACGAACGAGTGATGGAGAAAGAGATATATATATATATAGAGTATATATGGCTCCATTGAAGATTTATTCAAATATTTAATAATGATAACGATGTTGATTGCATTCTGGTGCAAATAATAATAATCAGAGTAGTAACAATCAAAGCGTATTCAAAACCTGTTTATGCACTAATTTCAATAATTGTTCAACAACAGCACAAACCAACGGTCTATTGATGGCTCTCAGCTCAATAAACCAATCGAATGCTCCCCAAAATGATTTTATGCGTTCACGTGTATGTGTACATGTGTCGTCTATATGTGAAAGCCATTTGCACTTCATTTATTTGTGATTCATTATCAATGAAATTCCGTTCGTGTCGGCATTTCTGATGCATCTCCATCGACCACAGTTCTCTATCGCACTCTGTCGCTGTCTGTTTGTCGGTCATACGGAAATGTTCACATGCATAAATTGTTAATAATTTGAAAAGGAATCTTATTAATAATATAGTTCATTGCAAATGCAAATTGAAAATCGGAAACGAGCAAACTGATTTAATCGCATTGGAAAACACATATTCATTCAAAGCACATTTGGAATAAGATTGAATGTATAAAATGATTTTTAGAAAAGGAAAATGATCAAAATTAGTTTTCATATGACGGAAAATTTATGAGCACACACTCATATGAGCGCCAATTTCAATCATTATTCGTTCAAATGAGAAATGCCGATCGAAAGCTCTCATTCTTTTGGCCACTCATGCATTCTCATGTATTTTCATAATGCACCCGTTGCATTAACGACGACCATATAGTCTCTCAACTCGGAAAACTTGTTAATTTCCGAGTGGAATTTTTGAGCTCTTAAGCTGATTTAGATTAAATGATAGAGAAATTTTCCATGTTTGATGATGTATTCAACATCGTATTAAAGTTCCTGCATGAAAAGGATTTGGTGCTAATATAATCTCAACTTTATTACAAGTAAAGGTGACAACGAACTCGAACGATCATAGTAAAAAGTGGATTTTAGTTCGTTCGTTTGTTCGAATCCATCTTCGAACGAACAAACGAACAATTCGAACGAACATCTTTCCGAACGTTCGAATATGTCTCAATACGAACAGTTCGACTGTTCGAATGCATTCGAACGAACGAACACCTTGAATGTTCGTTTGAATATTTTTTTTGTAAAAAAGTTTCCTCTTCCAATAGGTTAGTTTTTAAAAAATAGAGTAATACCTCTTCCAAGCGGAAAACATTTGTATTTTAAAAAATATAATTTTATTGAAAAAATGAGGTAACATTAAAATGAACTTCAAAATCGTCGATACGTCAAGCATTCCGCCTCCACTTCCGATCCGTGGAGATTTACATGAACTGTGCGACGGTGCTTTGTGAAGTTGCCGACAGACATAAACGTTTTCTCGCACACAAGGCATTTGATTTGTAATTTACAAGTGCAAAGCTTATACGAGAAACCGAAGAAGCGATAGCCAGAGTTTCATGAATGGATTTTACACGTCTCTTTCTGTAGTTATCTCTCTCTCGCTTTATCTATCTGTCTATCTAATATCGACTTCTCTGTATTTGTGTGGCGTGTTTTACCGGAAAATATGATTTAAACTGTTTGGCTGGCCTTGCATAATGGTTACATTTATACAGAATAATGTAAATCTTCGGAGGTCATCTGTTACATTTTAAGCATATAAATAGTTGTTTAATTGGCAAAATTTTGAGATAATCGACTACAAAATCAAATTTAATCAAATGATAATGGTTTTTATATAATCTTGAAGAGAACATAACGTGCATATATACTGAAATCATCATTCAGTATGCCAATCAAATCTACATCCTCGTCGCGATTCCATTAGAGCAATTTTTCCGACAAAACAAATTCAATTGCCATTTCAGTTGTTGCAACATTGTGCTGCAACTTGAAAATTTGATGAAAATCCATTTGGTATAGTATTGTTATTGGCTACGAAATGAAAATTGAAGTGTCAAAAGCTAAATTTATGTTTTTGCATTATGAACACAAATGGCCGAGATTCAACCGGCAATAAATGATATTTCAAAGGCAAACAAAATATTTCCAAGTTGGAAATTCCAACTATGTATAAATTGTGTAGCAATTAAGTCAAACTTTTCAAATATGAAGCATTTAACAAAAGATTAATATTTGCTCATAACAATAACATTGCATTTTCGGCATTCTTCTATATGACTCAATGCTACCGCATCCGTTACAAACATTGTGATTTAATTCTGCAAAGTTATTGCCAGAGTTGAAATGGCACTCCCGTTTGGAATATCTCCGACAAGTTTCCATGGTTCAAATTTAGACAGAAAACTTTGTTATCTGGCACTTGAAAGTGGAATGTTCCGTAATTGATTTGTTTTCAAGGTGAAAGGCACATCAAACAAAGAACATAAATTATTCGGTGAAATATTCCATTTCTGCACGGTTTCTTACTTTGATAATGTGCATTTTATTATATTAACAATGCGAAATATTTTATTTTATTTTTGATGCGAGTTTGAGTGCGGTAAATTTGGGATATATAATTTGATTAAGAGTTAAAATTAAATGAAGCAAAATGATGGAGCACTACATACTACGACGATAGTAGTTCATTTTATGTAGGTACTTAAAATGGGATTTTAATGACAAATTCTAATGTTTCATGTCACACATGCACATTGTAATGCAATGTAAATAATATCTGTATATCGGTTTAATATATCAATATACAAAAGCCATTCACATCAAAATGAGAATCATAATTTCACAATAAATTTGATTCGTGATTAAAAATGCTATTGAAATGCGAGATTACAATTTGATTGTGAAATGTACGGAGTCCTCAAATTCAGCACAAAGCATACTCTTTTTCCAACCGGTTGGGTAATAACTTTTCCATAAATATTTGAATATCTACACATAAAGAGACAGAGAAGTGAATCACATATCGTTTGTGTCAAAGTGAATGCAATGTGCATTGCGTTTGTGCATTTTTGATGACTTGAAAAATGATTCCAGTCACTCGAAAATTACACTTACGAAACCACTTAAATAGACAATCGCAATGGTGATTTGAATGATAGAAACAACAACTTAAAATATACATACTTTATCCGCGCATCAAGCACAATAAATTAAAACGTTATTGCAAATCATACGGAACGGCGTGTGTCTGAATAGACGCTACAACACAAAATGAAAAGTACATTTTGATGTAAATCGCCATCTAGTAGTGTTTGCTTGTTTCGTACTTGATTGTGTCGAGTGCATATTCATAAATTAACAGAGATATTTGCTAACTTGTTCATTGTTTGGATTGTCTTGTATATTCGTGCATCTTCATTCACTTTGGCGTTCAAATCTCCAATGCAATCGATGAAATGGTGCATAGCTCATGTCTCAGTGAGAACATACTGACTACCGGAAAACGACAGAAAAAAACCCAACAACGATTTAACTAATCAAGTTATTGCCTCGTCAGCGTACTTATTTCCGTTATGTATACGACACCGAATACACATGCGTCAATGTATTGTAGTTGCTCGTTTAAAAGTTTATAAGAGCAATTCTTATTTGCCGTTTATGCCATTTCGGTGTGATCGTATAAAATCAGACACGGCTGCATCGGGCGAAAATTGTAAATTGCACAACGCTGAAAGTAGATTTGGGTGGCGTTGCAATGACCGAAACGATGGTAACTTCTCGGCAATCGCATTAAACATAAAACCTACCGTTTTCGCGCAAATTGGCTTGAGCTAGCGATGTGCACTATGATTTTTAGCAAAATAAATAACCCGTTGAACACATATTGAGACCGGAGATGCGCGCATACTTAATGCAATTGCATTGTGAATGTAAATAACACATGAAAATACACGATAACAGCGAAACGCGTTGGTTCGAAACGAATGTCAGAGAGAGATAGTGGGAAGAGAGCAGCATTGAGAGAAATGAGAATGAGAAATGAATGAAGAGACAGTAGCAAATTCACAGTAGGAGAAAAGGTACAAACGAACTAAATAACAAATGATAATACGCATGCATAGAAATAAACAACCAGCTCGCCGAGCGACGTGATCATGTCATTGCATTATGCAGTCAAGTTTCTGTTACCGTTGCTGCTGCTTCTGTTGTTGGTTGCTCACAATACGCCCATTTAGAATTTGTGGCATCTATTCGAAATACCTTTATACATGCAACGCGGCTGGCAAGATGCATTTCAGTGAATGGCAAATAACTATTCGTTTACTTTTCCCATTCAGTTGATTGCAATTTACTAGTTTGTGTTGCCGCCACCTTTCATTTCATAGCAAACTGCTCAACTACACACAATGTTTTATCGACCAAATCGAAATTACATGAACATTTTTAATTTAATAATATGATTTGCTTCCGATTCTTCATTAAAGTTGAAAATTCGAATTTCGGTCCTCGAACTCGCATTTATTTACAATGGATTTTTGAAATTGAAATGACACGTTTCGTGTGCAATGTCTTATGATTCATTGTTATGTCTTTCACATTGACATTAAAATACGTCGTAATCGTAAATGTGCCAGTTTTACATAAAACACGATGTTGCACACCATAATCGCGACGCGCCATACACATAATACCTGAACGAAAACTCTCTGTCTTACTCACATAACTTTCTATTTTATTTGTCATGTAAAATTTCAATTTCCTTTTCGTTTCAGTTTTTGTTGGTAATTATAATTCCTCATCATTTTAGATGCATTTTTGCATTGTACAGTTCCACAGTCGTTTTAAATAAGCCTCAATTGCGACAAAAATATATAAATTTCTTACTTTTTTTTCTTTCGCACGAGCTCTTTTCCTCCCTCTCGCCATCTCTTTAGAGTCACGGTAGAATTGTGTAAGGGTTCATGTACAATGGCAAGCAAGACATTCAATATGCTTACATTCAAAGTATGCTGAATTCATAGCAAAACGACGTTTAATAATAAAAGTTAGAATTACCGGCTAAAAGTGAGACAAAGATAGAAAACAGACTCGGCCGATTTCATACCGTACACCAACAACAAGAACAACCGTTTCGCATTAAATATTTAAAATTACGGAAAACGTTCAGTTCATATTTCGCCGTGCAGTTTGTACCATAATCATTATTACGACTGTCGTTTTTATGGTTTTCGCTATTATTGCCGGATTATTTTATGGAACATGGCATTTATGTTTAGTCCACCTATCTCTTCCATTCGTTTTTTTTTTTTGCGTATACATATCTATCTCTCTATACAATAGTGCACAAATATGAGACATGAATTTCATTACGACTATCATTTGCTCGATTTTATTTCATTTGATCCAATGCCAATTCAGTTTCAATCCTCTGTGTTTAATAGTTTTATATTGCATATATGTATGAAGATAGCGTAATACGGTGATGGAAAGTAATCGCTTTTTCACTATTATCTCGACGATGTTATCTATTGTTAACTTTTCGCTGTGTCTAGCCGTCGTTAAACTGTAGGCAATCACTTGGAAACAGTAATGAGCTTATGATTTTGAGCTATTTGGATTTGAAATGTACGTTTTGCGTGGTATATATACATTTTATGGTTTTAAACCGATCTAGTGACAACCTCTTGATATGTGAACGAATAGTTTACGAACACTAAATTCAACTATTTTTTTTTTGTAGGTGAATGTATATAGTCAATCAAATACCGATTTTACAGCTTAACTTACATTTGATTACGTGTGTCTGGGATTACTCGATTACTAGGTAATTGGTCGGAGGCTTGTTGATTGAACCGGTTTCTTTGGTATGGATCTTCGCCTGTTCGTAATCCACCGCGTTGTATGTATCCGGCTTCATCGAAGTAATCGAATGTAAGCCGTGGTGATGTGTCGCCGATTAAAAATCCTAATTGAACACTATTGTGTGCTGGTGATGTTGATGCTGACATTTCATCTAAGTATTGTGGTGCAGTGGCTGTTTCGCGTAAGCGAAGCGCTCGATTTTCATTCTGAAAATGAAGAAAATAAAAATATTATTTAAAAAAAAACCGTTTTCAATCAGTAAATTTCGCTTTTTTGCACATTTTACAATTCAAAGCTCTTTCATTTTTATTCTTTTTTTTTCATCCCAAATTATTTTCATTTTTGTTGATTATTATTTATTCAATCCATTTGTACTTATTATTTTGTATGTTGGTTTTTGTGTCAATATGTTCATATACATATATGAATCATTTTACTTTTTTTTAACTCTTTTTTTTAAATGTGTAACTTTTTGGTTTTAATTTCATTGCAAATTATCTGAAAAATTGTGCAATAATTGAGCTTGCTGATGCTACAGTTGTAATCAGCTTATATGTGTACATCAATTAAATTGCACAATTATTTTCATAATTTCGACGAAAAAAAACCGACCCCTTTTTTTGTGATGAGCTTAATATAAAAGATTTACATTATTAAATGAAACGAAATGGCAAACAAATGACGGTTAATCAATTAAATTTAATGAGGTTCAAATGGATTGGCGTAAAAAATCCTCTTTGAATTGAATTCTGATTGCATATTTTTTATCTTGAATGTAGCGAATCATATAATTCGGAAACGAATTGTTTCGAAACTTTTTCTCTTTATTAAATCAAAATGTAATTGTATAGCGTACAAGTTGTTGCTGCGAAGAAAAAACAAATTCATCATTTATACGGTTCATCATATTGCCCAACATCAATTTAGAATTCATAAATTGAAAAGAGCCGCTTGTTAGAAAGAAAAACTTTGTTTTTATGTTTTACCCCGAAACAACTGCTTTTAATGACATACATGAGCAACTCACTAATGACGAACAAATCAAAACTTCAACATTTTTTTTCTTTCATTTTTCTCTCCTCCGCTTTCTCTTCCTCGCAATAAATGCGTCTCTAGGTTATTTTAATTTAATCAACATTTTAACCTAGCGCTCACAGAAATAAATGTGAAAAGTAATGAATGATTTCTTTCTGCGTTGAATGTTTTGCATCTGTTCTTCGAAAAGTCGTTATAATTCAATAAAAATGATACACTTCATATGAAATATTGAGAGAAAAAAAGTTCGCCTATGAATCATTATTCCATGCAATTCCATCAGTCATGTCTTATCTGAGAAATACGACGAAATAGCAACAATGTTTCATCATAGAAGTGAGAGAATGGCAGAAAAAATGTTCAAGTAAACGAATGAGGTAACATTACGTTTCACTAATTAAATTATGTTATCTTTTAGTGCCAAATATTCGGTTGAACGAGAACATAATTCACATTCGAAACCACATACACACAAACATCCATTCCATATTCAGTTAAGCAGTAGACAAAAGAGCACTGCACAATGTGAATCAGGACATGTGCTTGGAATCATCAATGTATGTTCGCTTGTGAGTTTTTGTTTGTTCAACAAATTAACCGCACACTGAACGTTGATGGCGCTATCGCGTTGAACGTGAAGAGCATCGACATTCAACATTCAACGCACACAGAGAGAGAGAGAGAGAGGCCAATGTGAAACGTCTTTAGCTATTTTATACTTGGCTAAGATATATCTATATACATTTAGGTAGAATATTTGTGATGCGAACATGTTTCAACCGATATTTTGGATTCAATCAATAATTTAGCAGCTGCAGAGAACGACTTACGATAAGTGTGCACATCACATGATATGCCATGATTTGAGTGGGCCGCCACATATTTGCCGTAGGTGTTGTAATCCAAAGACGGTGTATGAATTGACTTGTAATTTATTCAATAAATGAAATTAATATATGTGAATTATGAAGTAATATACAGAGACGCGTGAACAAAATGTACAGCATTGGTATATTGAAACAAATGTTCAATAAAATGCCGACAACTTGGCTTCGTTGGTTGTTTTCGGCTAATCGATTGGGCGCTACTGTTTCGAAAACGTTTCGATAGAATCTTGAATTGTGAGTAAATATCCACTTGACGACAGGGTAATCATATAATAATTGAAACAAGGTGCAATAACCGCATACACGCAGAACGAATGCCATCGGCACAGTCCATAAGCCAATAAATGACCGTACGTGATGGATGAAATAGTGAAATATTCAATTTGAAATACGACGACGATGATGATGATGACTACTATTGTAACCGTACAATTGAATGCACGATATTTTACATCGTATGAAAGTGGATGCAATACAATCGACAAGGTCGTGTATAGCCACTTGAATTTTGGATAACAACAAACTTAGGAATTGGTGAAAGGGACGTGTTCTTTTTAACAGAGTTCGTTGCTTGTCCGAGATGATTTTCATCTGTAAAGCCATTTGTAATTCACAAAATGGATATCGTTGGAATGGTTGTGGGTTTTATGCTAATTTCTCAGGTGGTTTTCCACGTTATTTATACAAAACTCATATGACAGTTAAGCAAATAGTTTAAACACAACCATATGAATTTGAACACTTTACTCAACTGCTCCCCCTCTATCTCTCAATTTTACATTTATTCCAAATTCTGGTTGCATTTTTCAGTTTAAACTTGAAAAAAAGAGCCCCAATGCAATTCTCTTTCTGACACATTGGGTGGGCATAAGAGTAAAAAGAGGAACGGAAACCATTAATAATGAATCGAAATGTGAGAACGAACATTTTCTCTATTTTTAATTAAAAAGCTAAAATGAATTCCGACCAGAAGGAGAGAGCTGAAAGGGGAAAAAACGAAAGTTGGAATTAAATCAGTTGGGATGTAAATCATCACCGCAAATATGTAACTCGAAATGAATGGTAAATTAGATGAAACTCGACGCTATTGCGGTCTTCATGTACTTGAAGTTTTCTGTGGATAGGTTGATGTACGCACACACACATTGTGAAAGCACACACACATTTCAGTTTGAGAAATTTTACTTATCGATTTGAATTCAGGTTTTATATGTTATCATCAACAAGCATTTGCTGCTCAGTTTGGAAAAATGAAAAAGGAAGGTTGCATAGAGTAAAAAGCTCTTTGAGCAAGGTACCAAAAAGCAATAGTGAACAAATGACTGTTGGCAACATGGGAAAACTTTGGAAATTTTCAATTTAGCACATCTCGAGACTTTCGCTCGGTTTTTAAGTGTGCGGTAGTATGCACGCACACATAAAGTGTTACACGTTGTTGTTTTATATGAGAGTATGTGGTTTGACGATACATTACATTTGGTTGAATTTTGCATTTGCTACAAAACGTTGGTCGTTCATGAGGTACCGCATACATTTGGAAAGAGAATGTAGGCGGGGAGATGGAGATTGAGTGAGCATTACTTTGAATACATCATCATTTTTCCAAACCCTTTCCCATATCCTCATTCATCTTGGAGACAAACACTCCTTCATATTGTTGCTTGTTTACATCACTCAAAACATGTAAAAATGTTGCAATGCTCCGAACATATTTGTCCCGATTGAAACTCATTTCTTGTCAACTTTCAAGAAAATCTCATTTTCACAAAGATGTTCACAACTTTTCAACGAATTAAAATAAAATTGAAACCAAAGAGAACTTGAACAATTCTCGATTCCCTTCATATTTTCACCCCATTCATTTTGATCTACCTCATATTCATTTCACATGAAACTCTCATCTACTATCTTATTACAATCTCTTGCACACTTTCTTCATTTTCTTATATTTTCCACTATCAAATCAGTTCTTTTCTGTATTTTTTTAATTTCGTCTTTTGCATGTTCGCAAACTTTCTATAAGATAAATTCCATTTGGTTGGATGTCTTTGGCCGCATCAAAAATCATCCTTTTTCTAGTCCTTTTTTAATTAACAAAAAGAAAATAACGACCGACAAAACATTACATCTGAACAGTTTTTGCAAATGAAATCCATTCGAATGTGAATTAAAGGGGAAAAAAGCTCTCGATGGAAAACTTCAACAGGCCCAATTTATTGCACACCAAAAAAAAAAATCAAACAAATCAGAGTATAAAAGTTGAAAGTAAAACTTATAACATAATCGCAAAGAATTTAATCGTGTTATATTTTTCCATCGAAAGAAATTGCAAAGCACTCGAAAAATGCTTCACTTTACTCTTTAGGAAAACTTTTGAAAATAAAATATTTTCATCATCGTCGTGTTTCTAATGCAATTACACTGTTGAGCTGCACTCAACTCAGCCATCATTGAAACGAAAATTACAGAGACGCGCTTGCGGATGCACGCACACAATACCACCGACAGTGAACAAAGTTGCCAACACTAATTTGGTTTTTGTAAGTTAAGCGAAAAATGTATATATTTTTGTCTTGTTATAACTTTACTATTTTCAGCTTATGTTTTTAGTTGAATCAGTTAATTAATATAAATCGTCATAGAAAAGTCAAAAGCTTCGCTTGCGAATAATTAATCGAAATGCAACACCATATTGTACTGATGACTAAGTGTGCACAAGCAAATATATATGCTCTCTCGGTAGATATAATCACAAAATATACATTGCAAAGTGCTAAATGTTTTCTAATTAAGAATTTACCGTGCGCAAAACTTAAATAGCATGAACACACACACTTAGTCACTTTATCTAAATTAAAATTGCACAAGAAATTCGATTTACTGATGAGTTTTGTACTTTACTTTGGTGCGTGGCATGCAACATGATACATAGTTTACATTTTCTTTGCTTTCGATAAGCATATAGCAATAATGCGTAGGACACCAAGCTGCAGAAGTAAACGCCAAACTGGAAAATGCACGGTGAACTTTATCAAAATTTCGAAAAGATGAAACTTGAAAAGCTACACCAGGGGAAAAACTTTAAATAATCGAATATATTTTATGCTCTTGGTTTCTCAGCAAACCCAAAGTGTTTCGTCTTCGGGCTGTATATTACTTTGCGTTTTTGAATGTTCATCACTGTCTCTGGTGTGTATTTTAACATTTTGGTCAACATTTTTTCTTCTCCTCTTTGTTTTCATGTATATATAATTTTCGATTGACCCACCATCGTTCGAACTATGAACAATCGCGCATTGATTATTACCTGCACCCCGTCTCGTTTACCAATGTCCTCAATACTTTTCTATGAGATCGAAAAATTCAATTTTAACTCAATGGCCGTAGTTCGAAACGTACACAATGTGACACATAAAAATATTGCAACGTTCTCTCGCAAAAAGCATACATACATATTTTTTAAACCAACAACAAGAGCAAAAAACAGCCAACAAGCAACAGTTCAGTGCACACCACACAAATAAACACACACACACACACACCTTGGGACATAAAATATATACCATACACAATTTGTTGCTAGAATGTGTGTGTCTGAGCTGTTGCAGTTCGTTTCTTTTGATGCCTTCGAACCGAACATTGTATATGAATAGCATACGGCGTTTTTTTGATCGCCCCAAAAATATTTTATATTTTTCTTTCGTTGCCATTCAGTTTTCATATCACTTGGCTCATTTTCGGTGCGTTTTTTTTTCATTCCTTACTATTCGGCATCGACTCGTTGATTATGATTTTTCGTTGTTCATACTTGCTCTCGGTACGAAAGCGTCGCTTTATGCTTTGATGACAAAAAAGCAGATCGTTGAATGGGGTGTATATTTAACACAGTCTTTTCATCTGTATTCACTTTCAAATAGAAACGAAAAAGCCTCGACGACGTAAACGAAAAACAACTTTATCATTTTTATTTATGATCATTCCTGCGAAAGTAATATAAAAGGAGCAACGGTTTTTTTTTCTGCTCAGCCGGATGTATTTTGTGTTTCGTCAATTCATCGCACCACGATTCCGGGGTTTCGACTTGTTTTCGCTTCTTTTCGCAGTACGAACATTTTATACACATAAACGAAAAAATATTTTTTCTATCGTTTAAATTATGACGGTTGGATTTTTATTAATGCGGTTTTTTGGTTGGTATTGTACATGTGTGTTGTCTTTTTTGGTTGTTTGTTTCATTTAGTTTATGAACGAAATTGTAATAGAAAAAAATCTATGAGAAATGTTCAAATTTTCCGATGACTATGTGTGTTTGTTTTTTTGTTCATGCCCCCAAAATCACAAACAAGATGTAAAGTGAATCACGTTAATTCATGAGTATAAAATTTTCAGAACTTTTTCTTTAAAAATGGTTGTCACATCGCGAAATACATACTTCTAGGACTAAAAAACACTGACGCCATTAGCGAAAAAAAAATCTTGAATAAATTGAAACATAAAGCGACCGAAATTTCACGTCATGAAATATTACTTTTTTTCTTGATGAAACGCATGCCGTTCAACGACCAGACCAAAGCTTGACGTAACTTTGATTAAGGGTAAATGGTCGAACTGACGGAAGTTTGTTTAAATATGCGAGCCAAAGCAAAGGAAGTTTGGCGCCATACACAATTTCTGAATATGTTTGTCAAATCTATCACGTGCGCGTTTAACTGCCGTTCGTTTTATTTATTATGAATGTGATGCGACATTTCGTGTTGTATGGTTTGGCAATATACTAGTATATGTGACAACAGTGACAGCCGATTTGATTCAATTTCAATCATTGATGTTGTTGCATTAATATGCAAATGAACATACACACTTACATTCTTTGACTCTTTGTGTTGTTTACTCTCCATTTTGGAATGTATGCTTAAAGCAAATCATACGTAGACTAGCGAATGTTTTTTTTATGTTGCAAATATATCGTCTGCTTTGAAATGCTTCAGGATCATGGATGATTGTTGTTACCGTGTTAAGAATGGTTTACGCTCGTTTTTGGCGGAAAAACTTTTTAGAGCGTTGCATGGATTAAATTTACATACACACAACCATAGTAAATGTTTTCCGGAAGAGAAATTTTTAGAAAGCACTTAAATTCACAGCATAAATATACATATAAATATAAATTGTCGTTGTGAATGGAAGAATGTCTACCGATTCGTTTCTGAAATACATATTTAATATTTTCATCTCAATTTTCATACAAGCAATGTGAAAAACGCAAATGGCACACATTCATCCCTACACTCACCGAGTAAAATCCTATATTACAAATGAATACTTTGGCACTTCGATTTCCCTCTGTGCCTAGCACTGTGCGTGAATGCACGAGGAAATAGATATCGAGACTAGCATTCATTGAGCTATTATTGATACGCCAGTGATGCTAGTATTGTGTATATACATATATGTTCAATAACTAAACGCGTCATTCTGTCACATTAAAAATTTCCACTCTTACACAAAGGCTTATCACGTATTGTATTGGCTCGTTTGCACAAACGGATATGGAAATCACATAAAATGTTACGTTCAATCGTTGACGCTATGTATCTATATTAATATTATGTATATTTTGTTATGCACGACCAACGATGAGTGTTATTGCTCTTGGCTGCAATATACGGTATAATACTGGCTTCATGAATGCTCCAGATGTGAATACACATCATTTTCCATATCATTTTTATTAAATGCGATTGCCAGCAGTCATAATTCTGCAAACTGTTTAACAATATCCATTGCATGAAAATGGATCCAAACGACACTTTTAGCACATAACACACGACAGATTTCTAAATGGTGCATTTTAAATAGACGCGCCGACAAGTTCGAATGAATCGACAAGAGAACAGAGACACAGAGAGTGTGTGTTGAATATTGAATGCACACTGGTTGTTTGATGTGGTTTTGTGTCGCAATCACTGCATGAAGTGCGATACAAAGATCGACATTAAGTAAAATTATATGAAATATTCATATACTGCATTCGAAATTGAGTTTTGGGATTTGTAACAATTGCCCATCAAAACTTCAATAAATTTATAACTTTTCAATACATTTCCCGTCACCGGAGAAATGTTTCCAATTTCATTGACGATTATTTAAAGTGACAAGTTGCTGTCCAAACGGCGCCATATTAACTATAAAATCAATCAATCAAATGTCAAAAATGAATGTTGCCTTTCATTCTCGGCGGAAGGATATAAATATTTCGTTGGTGATACGGAGAACAAGCGTACAGAATCAGTCAGTTAATGACGTGAAAAGTCTAGTCTTATCTCATGCGTGAATATTGACATCCTTTATGGGAAGCATTGGATTTTTTCTGCGAATGAAATTGCAAAATGCGTTTATTGTAATTTCGATTAATTCAATGCTTTCGAAGTCTATGTTGTTGTTTAATGACATGGTTGTGTGATGTTTTTTTTTTTCAAACAGAATTTACGATATCATCATTCATGTGTTTTTGTGTTGAAAAAAAAAAAGAGAAAAAAGAGCTACCACATCTTGAAAAAAGCGGGTACCCGCACACATATAAATATCTCATTGAGGTATGTGAACATTTCCTGATTGCTTTCTATCCGGAAGCATAGATGATGACGGAAATTTTTTTAGAGGGGGGTGATGGCAAAATCCATGGGGGGTCCCTGACGATGTCAACAATTTGTAAGAAATGAGGATAAAATCGTTTTTTTTTTGCATTTCACTTTTTTGGCGAAAATTCCTAGCAAATCGAAAGAATTTCATTCAATACACACGAAAAATGTGACGCATCGATCTAAAATATTTTATCATTTGACACACAAACGATTATCAAAGTGACACCGGATAGATGGTGGTAATTTTATGATGGCTTTCGTATTCGCATATATGTATAACTTCACCACTTTCGCATATAATCAATATAATGATCATTAATCTCATATTATCTCTTTATCATTTACTACTTATAAGCTATAGCTTTGGTTCGCATTATTCAAAGTGTCGCATAATTCATCAATATGTTGTAAGGGTACACATACTGGTTGATGCAAGCGGTCTCCATTAATGTGTCTCAATGACAGAGAATGGAGACAAAACAACAGCACACACTCACACACATGCGGGCTATTTTTAAATTTATGCATGAAAATGCTACCATCACAGAAATGTACTATATAGATTTTCATTGGTGCGACACACTTGACAACATGACAAATTGTCTGGCATATCGATTCGAATCCTTTCCGCGATAAATAGAATCTGTTTGTGTCTGTGTGTGTTCATGTCACCACGTGAGGCGAACATATTTTTTTCCTCATGATATACTTCCTATTGCCATCCAGTTGACTTGAAATTAGAAATGCGAACGGGAAAAGCAATAAAAAGTTCGGTGGTAAAATGACATTTTGCTGAATTATCACTATATAAAAAATGATAAATTTGGCAGCTTGTCATGTACATCGGCAATTTCAAACTTGTCAACTCTTCACAAAGTCAATTTATATTTTTCCACATTTTGAATTACAATTTCGATGATGATTGCAAATATTATTTTATTCTGCAAACAATATACGCACACATTACGAATGACATTGGCTAAAACCATTAACTTTTTAGCCGACCGCATTGATAGAGCTTTGCTAGTCAGTAGTCAGCCTAGCATTAACTTGAAATAAGCTACACGTAAAATCTACAGCTCTTAACATGTGTTGAGATTTCTTTTTTTTGCAGAGAGATAGCGAGAAATGGGTACGGATGACCTATTTTGCTTGCACACCATCGTGCATACGTGATACGTTCATCGTATTGTTTAGTGCTTTTAAGCACTTCAAGAAGACAATAAACACATGACCACTTACTGAAAGGATGAAGAAAACGAACGTAGAATATTTATAATGGGCAGAGGTATTAGCGTTTATGTGTATGCGTATTAGATGTCATGTGCGTGTACTATTTTTAGCATTAAGCTCACTTTTTCTGGGGTGATATATTGGACTGAATTTAGAAGTGTGTGACACCATGTTCCCAATATATCGAAAATGGAATGTGTGTGTGCACCTAACATTTCGGTTTTATGTGACAACGAAAATATAAAACATCCTTTTATAGCATGCATAAGGACGATAACTGTCCCCGAATATATATGCGAAAAGTGTTGGCTTAATTTGACCGCAAAATATATATAAATAGCTAAAAACGAAACCATTTTATTTGAGAATGCTGTGTCTCATGGTACGGTGTATGCAAGTGAAACGCTTTGATCGCCTATGGTTTTGGCTTTTTAACTATCTCTCTCCCGCTCTCTCTCTCTCTGTCGTTCTCTCTCCGATCTCAACCAATCTCTCCTTCTACTTCTCTTATATCTTTTGATGATCAGCCAAGCAAATAATGTTTACTTGCACTTTTCCTACTCATCAAACTCTCGAAGATTTCCTCTTACAATATACTCTACTCGTTGGTAATTTTCCGGTGTTTGTTTATTTATATAAGCGTAAATGCCGTAGCCAACAGGGTTTAAAATTGCAAGCGTTCCACATCTTCCCCGCAGCCACAATAGTTTTTTTTGTCGCTTTAACAAAGCATATCATTGATCCAATGCAAACACGCTATACACATAGTCGCCCCAAAGTGGTTTTGAGAAATGGAATCGATGAAGCTTATACGATACACAAAGTCTTTGTAATCGATAATGGATCAATGGATTTGGGCCAAAGATTTCACATTGATCACTATACATTATACTTTCTGAGGCAAACATTAATAAAGATGCGAAATGGATGGTCTATAGATTTGTGTTGCCATTATTATCATCCGAAACCACATCAATTCATTAGTCTCTTCATTAGGAATGCAACCAGTTTCACCAATGGAGTGTGTTATTGCAATCAAGTGTAAATTGAACGCTCTGATTGTTTTTAATCAATGAACGATGTGGGTGATGCCATTCATACCATTGCATGTTATTTATCGCTTTTATTGTGGCATTCATCGTGAAAAGATGACGTGAACCATACCATCTTCAAATTCCACTTGATGACGGGAAAAAATCTTTTTTCGTTGTGTTTTCGGTTTGGCCATTCGTTAATGCACTTTTTTTAGTTTTAGTGAAGAAAAAAAAAACCAAATCAGAACCAGTACACGCCACAAAAACATCGATTGCCATGATGATTTCGAGAAATGTGCGTGTCTATTTGTTGACAGGCTTTCAGGGTATTAAAGCTATTTTCGTGCAAACGTGCACTAAATACAAACGCGAAAACGATATTTGCGATAAACCGTTATGGATATTGCACCTCTTCAATTTCATTTTTATCCGCTTATATTCGAACAACGAACGAAAGAGAAGAAAAAAAAACAATGTATCAAATTCCAACAAATCGCAAGATAACACAAAAGAAAAACAAAAAAAAAATCCGACCAACTGAATTTCGTGCACACTCTCAGGACTCTGTGACTGCAAAATGAATTTGGCGAATACAAAAAGAATGACGTGGAGGGAGGGAGGGAGGTAGAGAGAATGCGAGAGAGCAAAGGGAAAAGAAAAAGAGAAAGAAGAAAAAGTCCTTTTGCAAACGCAAACCCATATCATGCAGACGAACATCAGGCCGGGTTCTAAATAAAAAGTCTTACGGGAGTAAGACGAACTTTTCCGCACTGTGGTAGTTGCGTATTTTATTAAGAAAGTTCAAAATAATATTTGTTCGATTTTTCAAGCCTTTCAAGCGTCGTAAAGTTCGAAACCAAAAAATATGTTTCAACTTTGGCAACGAAATATTTTTTAATTTAATAGCAGAAGTACCCGAGAAAAGATTTTTCACACTTTCATGATGAACCCATTTGTACGACATTTGAAAGTATTCTATTTTCTAACAAAATACTATAAAAAATATGTCTGACGTTAATTTTGCCATAAAAATTATTTTTGAAACACTTTCCATAACTAAAGTCACAAAAAATTTGGATCTTTGTATGGGAGCCATGTCTGTATGCTATATTAATGGTGTGAAACTTTGCACAGGTTATTTTTGCACAAAAAATAACATTCGTAGGGTTTGGAGAAATTTCAACCAAAATTAAGGGTACCTCCCATACAAAATATTCGTTTTTGAGCCAAAAATTTAAAATTTTGTATGGAAGGTACCCCTAACTTTGATCGAAATCTCTTCAAACTTTCAGAATGTTATTATTTTGTGTAAAAAATAGTCTGTGCAAAGTTTCACGTCATTAAAGTATCATACAGGCATGGCTCCCATACAAAAATTCAATTTTTTTGTGACTTTTACAAGGAAACTGTTTTAAAAAATATGTCTGACGTTAATTTTGCCATAGAAATTATTTTTGA
>NW_022198046.1:7330906-7354884 GCF_009176525.2 Contarinia nasturtii
GGCCTGATTCGGGTTCGCTGACCTCAGAAACGTCCAGAAAACATGTTTCTGAAGTTTTCAAAATTTTGACCGATTACAATACTTTTCACCTTACACTATGTGTGCGGAAAAGTAACAAGCGCCGCATACATTTATATTGTGATAAGATTGCATTCCATAAGGTGAAGAACATTTTCGCAAACAGGTCATCTGAAGCTAATAGCTGCTAAAATAGCGCCGCACACCAACCGAATGTTTTAGTTAAGATTGAATGGTGAAAATGTGCACATTAGCATAAGTGAAGAGCGAATATAAACTAAAACGGAGAACAACAACAGCAAAAAAAAACTAGTGCCATTGATGTTGTTATAACTGTGCACTGATACAAACTGTATTCAAACAGATGCATTTTCGTTGAAAGTTAAACGGAAGCATTTTACTTGGTAGACTCTTACAGCTCTTTTATTCAGTCATTCGGTTTTTGCCACTGTAATACTGTCGTTGTCATGTTCTATCTTGTCGCACATTCGTTCACATTATTTTTTGGAATTTATCAAGCCGAGCTTTTTGTTCCGCATTTCTTCCAAGACACAAGCATATCTCGGTGTTCACATATATAGTTTTCATTTCGAATTGTGAAAATGAACATAAAAGAAAAACGAAAGAATGAAACTTAATCCAACACTCATTTTTATCTACCGGCAACGTTTTTTTTGTTCTCGCCAAACAACCAAATCAAATTTCTTCTGTACTTACAAAACCGCTACGGAATCTTTTTGAAAGAGAAACATTAAATAAGAAGCGGAAAATTACAATAAATTTTATGAGAAATGTCTTTTCTGCATGAAACCGACTTTGTCGTTTCAACTTGTGACGCTCGCTTTATGTCAATGCTATGTGTAGTGCATGCAAAGGAGTTGAGTTTTGTATTTCATGGTTGTTATAATATTGCGTTCATCACACGCAAAAGCAACAGCAGCTTTTTAGTTTTTCTTTCTCAATCCGAGATAAGTCGAAATGGCAAGCCGCCGTCAGTCAAATAAATTATCCAAAATCGAGCAAGAAATTTTCTCACCAAAGAGGAAATATAATCGATGTGACAGTGAAAATGGCCACTTTACCATGAATTATGGCAAACGGAAATGGATTAAAAACTGACACAATCTCTTCTCACTCTCGTTTCCACTTTCTCCATATCGCTTTCTCTCCATTTTGATTAAAATATACAAAAGTCGTAGCACTTTGTGCAAAAGTGTTGGCTGCCGAAAGCGATTATGCTGCAACTGATTGTCTTCGGGTTCTCGTATAAATGTATTTTAATCGAGAATGCCTCACAATTTTATGTTTCTTCATGATTCATAATTCATCGAAAAATGGCCATTTTATGTGTCTAAGCACACAGCTCGTAACATTTCTGTGTTTAAATGCGGGCCATAATCCTTGCAATTAAGAAAGGCTGTGTCTTCCGCTTTTCCCATTCAAAAAACTTGTGTTTTGTTTTTATGACAAAAAAACACCCCATTGAAGGTAAGATTAACTCGGTTCGCTCTGTCTTTTTTTTCTCATCAAAACAAGCCATCCAACCGAGAGAACAATAAACATCAAAATGTCAAGAAAAACGAACGATCGAACGAATCGAAAAAGAAATCCATTAAAAAGAATTGATTGTAATGTGAAAACTTATGTCATACATTGCACAGTTTACAAATAAATGAACATCGATAGCAATCTTCAAGTTTTCGATATGCGCGTACATTTTTCGAATTATCGAAAAAGTACAACAAAAAAAACTTTGAGATGTAACGATGTGTGTGTGCTAACATAAACTTGTTACCGATCGTAAACTTTTACGAAAAAGACCGGATAGGAAAATATCTGCAAAAATCAAACTCACAACGGCATGCGTTCCAAATTCTTGAGCATCGATGATTATACCAAACAAAATGAAATTCCATTATAAATGCGATAGTTTTTCATTTCGTTTGAAATGCCACACTCCCTTTTTCCCCAACTTTTTTTACTCGAGAAATTTCCATTTTCCACATTGGAATCCATATTTTTGCCGTGTTCCAGTAAGATTCAGTGTGCATCGTGCAAAAGTTGAAATTGACTATCCAACTAACCGATTCAGAACAGAAGAAGAAAAGAAAAAATAAGCTTTGGAAGAGTTCGAAATGTGAATGTCACGTTCACGTATTCTAAATAGAATCATGTATTTTATTTCATAGATATTTTGTCATTGTTGATTACGGTCGGCGCTCCGTATTCTATCATCAAACAAAAGCACGCTGTTTCTTAGTGCGGAAAATCCTTTCGAATGAGCATCTCAATGTAACAAAATGCACACAAAAAGGGAAGAAAAAAAAACCACGCGAAACGTATTTCACAAAGATCGCAATGAATTGAAATGAATACGTGCATGCTCCTTTTCACGTGCAAAAAAAATGTCGCGGAAAAATTGAAAAAAAAAAGAAAAGAAAAGAAATCACAATCAAGCATTTGACATTTTATAACATGGGCGCTGAACGAGGAATGGAAGTGGGGTTGAGTTCAAAGGCCGAATCCCAATGGCACACATTAAAAATACTATATATGAATGCCTATAACAAAAGAAAATCAGACTGATTGAGAATTTCAATGGGAATGGATAACATTGTTCAGAACTTTCTATATATATATATATATACCGAACTTAATCTAAAACAGCAAATCATTCGATTCAGCCCCATACGTAACAGTAAATCCGGAAAAGTTTTTGATGATTTGACGACCGTCCATAACAAAAATCTCGTATCAATAAGTTCTTGTTTTCGGTTCGTATTTATCGAAAACTTTCGATAAATCCGTTTGCAACACACTTCAAACTACACAAACAAGGCTTAGTGGTTGTAGTAGCAGTAAATCGATAAGCAAAAGGATAAAAATAGACAATCGAATATTGTCGAATGAGATGTATCAGTTTGAAATTAGATGAATGAGTTCCGAAGGGGCGAATCACCCATTTAATGAATGAAAATCATTCAAAACCATTTAAAAGCAATAAAAGTTATAGAAACTTGCAAAAAAAATATATTAAATATTTATGTTCACTAATAAAAGAGCACTTTTCACCAATCTAATTTTATAACAGAAAAACCAGATCTTTTTCGGTCATTTTAAAGAATGTATTGGACCATTCGGGCTTTCTGCCGATTTGATTTTGAAAATTGGTGCTCTGAAATACGTTGTGACAAATGGCAGAAGAAGAAAAACTAAAAATACCAAAAATCATTCCGCCCCCTGATGTGTGCCCCTTTTTCATTTCATTATTATGTTATTATTTCAGGAAGTGCTCGAAACAATTTAATTAGAGTTACGAAAACAATTTTCACAAACTTTTCGTTATTTCTATACGTTTGAATTGAATCTCATTTTTGATACTCTAGATCTAAAGTTTGAATATGTATGATTCTTGTTATTTCATAAGCCACATCGAATTTTGTTTACCAAATGTCATAAAAAATGCCAACTTCCTAGTGGGTTGGTTTTTAAGATCAAAAATTCAAAGGGAAATCGCTTGACTGCGATAATAAAGCCGATATTGAGTTATTTTTGATCCCAAACCCCATGGCTATGGCTTTGAGAAATCAAAAGAATTCATTTGGATTTAGAAATTAGTTATCTTTGTTTATGCACTCATCCTTTGTACTTGTTAGCTAAAAAAACAAATTAGCGTCGTACATCATAAACATTCACTTGTGTAAATAATGCGGAGTCACGGATGCAAACAATAGTACAAAGAATTTTTGCAGCGTTGAGATGACAGGGAATTTCTACGAGAGGAAGTGGAAGAAATAGTAGAAGACGAATAATATCCCATGAGAGCAAAAGGAGCACAACGTGGAAAGTGAATCGGTGATTAATGGACACATTTTACTGAAGTTCAAAAAGATAAACTGATCAAAAAGGTGATTTTTTTTCTCGCTTTTTCGCTGCGAAAGGCATTAAGATAACAAAGTTAGCCGAAAATACGATTTGGTCATCACGGATTTACCCAACCTAGTAGACACAGAGATACATCGAAAATTAAATCGCAGAATCATATTTTATTTGTATTTTCGCCTACTTTCCTTTGTTTCTGTCCGCCCCTCCAATTTAAATGTACACATCCGCAAACTGAAATTAATGTCTTTTTGTGGGATTAGGCGCGTAGTGAACATGTTGTTGGAATGGTTGAATTGAAATCGCGCTATAAAAACAGCAAAGCAGTGCGGTAGATTTAAAAAGTTTTCTTTTTCTGATTGTTGGCTTTTGAACCGATAATCTTGTTTCAATTTCCTTGCATACAAATTCCAAGCACATTATTATGTTGATTCGACCACAGTTCTTCATTATTTGGTTTCTTTTGTTTTACGTCCGTTTTTTTTCTTGAGGTTTTTTTTCGACATTTATCAGATTTGGATGAATGACGAAACTTTCCTAACTGAAAATTTATTCATTGATCATTTACTCCTGATGCGTCATTCGTTGTCGTCTTCCGTTATGTTGGCCTTGACTACACGTGCGACCTATGCTCATGTTGTCTTTTTTCTCGCTTATCATGATACAAACAAAATACTCGAAGCATCAGCAACTGACCAAAACAAATGGCTGTTAGCATACGGTATTGTAATGATGTTGTATAATAGTGGTAAGCTTGTTCGTTTTTTTCTCTCTCTCGACTAGTAATCCTCATTTTGCATGCAAACGAACATGAAATCCATGAATACATCCAGAATGAAGGAGCTGCATCAGCAAATGGAATCGACGATACGGAAATGATTTGAACTTACTCATCGTCGTTGCTTCTTTGCGTTCACTCTCATCTGATATCATGTATCTCGTTACTTGTACTTATTTTTGTTTCAAAGTTTGTTGTTGGATGTGCTTAATTTTTCCGTTTCTGTTTTCTTTTCTTCTTTTCGTTCTTCTCTCTTTTTTTTGGTGATGTATACTTAACTTTATATGTATTCCCTTGATGTTTATTGTACTACACATGTTTGTTCTATAGATTTTTCTCTTTCGCATTGTTTGGCAGCGTCTCACTGCGTCCGAAAAAGTTGGGAATTTGTGCGCTCTTTAAGTATTAAAACTGAATTTACTGTGGAATTTCATGAGTGAAATCTATATACGATGCGGTGAGAGTTTTTGCATGTTTTCATTTTCCGAGCTTCAGAAGCTCAGCTTCCTATCTCTTTTTCAGTCTCCCTTTTTCTCCATCTATCTTCTCTATATATTTCTCAATTCGAACAATCGTCATCAGCACTAATATCCATTATCAGTGCGTTTTCATGGATTTCTGTCGCTTTTTTACCATTCACTTCATGTTTGCCAGTGAAATAACAATTGGAATTGGAAGTAACTATGTAAGCAGCCAAATCTAAGTCGAATAAAACAGGAAAGCAAGAAAATAGAAGTAAAAACATTCGGAAAGAAACAAACAAATCCATGAGCAAACGGTTGTCGAAAAAAGAAAGAATGACAGAGAAAAAGAAATGAAACAAAACGTTAAAGATACATAAAAATCCATTTCATATAGTTCAAATGTACGATTGCAACGTTTTCTAGTCAAAGTTTTTTTTTTCGCCACTTTTTACACTCAAACGTATATTTGTTTTTCTATTTGTTTGAGAGCGAGGTTTGCTGTGTGTGTGCGTCGTTTTTTTCTCTTCGTGTGCAATTTTTTCGGAGTCTGCTTTGAATCTGTTCCAGTCATAAATTTTCGAACAGTCGGAAAAAGTTCAACAATGGCCAATTTTATGAGCTTTGCTAAAATACACACATTCTGGCCCACTTCCCTCACCTACTCTTCTTCGTCATAATGTTAGGTTATTATAAGCTTTTAGCACAATCACACTTAGTTTATTTTTTGTTGTGGATTGTTTTTTTGCGTGATCTGACGCATGTGTAATTGATGCCTTTTGCGATGTCAATGGGTTTTATTGCTATATCTAGAGGCTCGTCTAACTTTTTTTTGCTTCACCCCTCCCTTTGACCATCGCATGCTATTTTTTTTATCTGTAGAAATACTTTTATTTTCCTAGTCTTCTTTATTTTTTATGGCACAACTTTGTTTTTATTTCTAATGTGTTCCTTTAATTCCATGTTTCCGAAACATTTCGAGTGAGTTTTTTTTTGTTCGTCAAACTGTTTTGTTATATATCTTTTATATCACATTTATTCAATTGACGGCTTAACATTTGGCCAATATTAAAGCCGACATCTTGATTCTAGTGGCTGTCGATGCGCGTCTAATTCATTGAAAATGGAAAGCAAACCGGCAAGGCACAATTGTTTATCGATAAAACATAACAACGAAATCGTATAAGCCAAAAGTAATAATGTATTCGTCTTTGGAGATCGAACTAGCAACTCCATGGCAAACAAATGACCAGTCTATCAACTTGTGATTTTATTTCCATTTTTATGTGTGAATCGTGTCGATACATAATTTTTGTAACGTTTTATTTCCAGATGAGCTAACCGAAAACTGAAAAAGAATGGAAAAGATTTTGTTTTTCTTCCGCTTTAAAAAAAAAGAAGAATGAAAGAATGGAAAGAAAAGAATAAAGAGAAATATGTGTCCATGAACCGAAAAACAAAATCTCCAGAGTGAAAAAAGTGATTCTGATTTAATTCATTTTGTGTGCTTTTTACTCTTCATTTTTTTGTGTGAAAAAATGTATTCGTTCAAATGTTTTATACCGTTTTTAGTTTCCACTTTATTCGTTTCAGTCCATTCGCATTTAAAGCAAATTGATACATTAGCAAGAAAATTGCAAAAATCAATTCAAAAGCAAAGGATTGCAACAAAGTTGTAAATCTTTTGCATTTTCCACTTGAAACGATTGACCGGAAGAGAAAAAAAAAACAACGGAAAAAACAACAAGAACAACAAATACGAATGATGTAATTAAAAGTGGAATTGTTACACCACTGTTTTGCTATTCAAACCAAATACTGTTATGATGGTTGTCTGTTGGGGCAAACGAAACTTGCGTCAGCAAAAGCGCAGCAGCAACAGCAACGAATGTGGCAGTGGCATCAACAGCAGAGATCATTATTAGGTCTCGCTACTAATTAATAAATTGCTTCTGGCAAACGGATGAGCTACGTTTTTCGCTCTCTAAAGAATATGGTCTGCGAAACAAAAGCAAATTTAGCTCGCATTCAAAATCACACGCGTTGAAAATAATGATGGTTGCCGGGTTAAGACAACCGCACCAAATGAGTAATTTAAACAAATTATGGTATTTAGTAATTTGGTCTAAATTTTTGTTTTCGTTGCTCTTCTTTCTATTGTGCGGTCATGCATTCCCACCGACACAGACATTTATGCGGACGATTTTATTATGCTACTGATTTTGCGCTCGCACTGCCGTTCACACATAATCACTAAAACTTTTCACAGCGTTGTGATGCAGTTGTCTTCGTCTTAATTTGTTTTTTTTTTCGCTCACAATGAAATTTGAATCTTTATGTTTATATTTTGTACATTATAAAATCACAGCATGAGTTTTGACATTCACCAAGGACCGCCCATTGAAAGACGCACTGTGGAAAGAATAAATGCACAAAATGTTCTTGAAATTTGTATATTATTAATGAAAAAAAGTGGACAGTGTTTTCGCGATCATAAATATAAATGACAATAGACACAAACAATGCAGTCGCGTCACTTGTGATAAGCGGACGGTTAGTTTTTTTCGCACTCTCTCTTGTTGCAAGTAAAGTTTCGGCACACAAATAAAAAATGCTTTTTGCAGTCTTCCGTCGGCTACAAATCAGCTGTTTTGTGCTAATATTTTTTCTCAATTTGGACAAAAAAAAGTCAATTTAGACCCTAGACAGTCATGCATTTAGCAATGAGTAACACGCGGAGTAAAAAAACAAGACCGCATGCAAACAACAATTTTTTATGGCGCTACGTGCCCAACATAACTCCGAATATGAATATTGTCATTGTGCATGCAGTAATTTACGGTCGAGGCACGGTGCCAAATTCTTTTTTTCCCATTCATTGTTGTACCGTTTTGTAGACGACGACAACACAAAAAATACCCGTACAAATGATGAACAGTCAATTACAGAAAGAAAGAGAGAGAAGAGACGACAAAAAAACGGCCGCTGATGAAGCTCAAGGCTCAAGGTTGCAATCAATGAAGTAATGAAATGCAAAAAACACGGACACATATACAGTATTGATCATCAGTCTTTTACATTCTGTTGTAATCGCATTACATAAGACACAAAGACCTTTGTAGATCTTCATGTTCAACAAGACCACAAGCAAAAGTGAGTTAGACCAAGCACATAAGAACATAACTGTAAATTGACTGAGATTGATCGATATGCGGATGAGCGAATGGATGAAGTAATTATTTACTTTTTTTCGCTTTCTCTTTCTCTATCTTTCTATCTCGCTCTCTCTCTGTATCTCTATTTCCAGATTGACTGTGTTGACTGTTACTTGTTTGGTATTACATAAAGTAAATAAGTTGATCAAATTCCAAAACTAGTTTCGAAAATGGAAAAATCATGTTGTGACTTTTGGAATCGTAATGCTGGCACTCAATTTAAATTGTGAAATTGGGTTACTAATGCAATTCAACTAAATGTAAATACAATGCTGATTTTCTATGTATGCATTTGAATAAATTTCGTAGTGAATAAATTTCAATTAAGAATGGTCGCGCTAAAACTTGAATCAAATTGCGGTTGATGCATTCAAATACAACTAAAGTCGATAAAATTTAATCGAAGCAAATAAAGAGTAGATTGTAAAAGAATCGTATATGAATGCATGTAAGCATTTGCCAGCACTTGTTTTTTGATGATAAAAAAGCGGTTGTCGTCAACATCTCTGCAATTTAGCACTCGTAAACCACTTTCGATTGACCTTCTTTACTCGTTCAATACTCGTTCAACGTAATTGAATTATGTGAAGCGAACGTTTCAAATTGAATGATCCATTGTAACAGCAATCTGATTTCAAATAATTGTAGAGAATTACATATTTTCGAAAAAATGATTGAAAACGAACGATGAACATCGACAAGAAACTGTTACAATACATTCATATTCTTAACTTAAGAATATTTCATATCAACAACAATCGTAAACTTTTATTTTCCAATTCTTTCAAAATCGACCGAAAACTTTTCAACCAACGTTAATTCAATTTTGATACACAAAAATCTGCGAAGCGTATAGATCAGAAAAAAAATTAGTTTTAAAGCATTTAAAAATACTTCTGCCAGTTCATAACTTAATCCATCGTAGAAAAAACTAGTGCGATTTTTTTATGAAATCTCTTTAAACTCGTTATCAAAATGCGCAAAATTCCGTTTCACTGTAATGGGTAATTATTATTTGAGTCGATAAAATTGCAAATGCAATGTAAATATGCGTTTCGTGCATGCCAAAATAGAATCTGATACACCAGCAGTAGCTGAAGTTCGCGGGGGTACGTAATGTATGTAAGAAAAAAAAAATATTACCACTAAAGTAGCGAAATTTTCTGTACTGCAGCAATGTGGAATAGCGAATGAAAAAAAAAATGGAACATGGTTTATTTTCTGCAAAAGGAAAATATATTTGATACATTTATTGCTGGTCTTGCGAGAAAAATCCGTGCATGTTTTCAACGACTATCTGAACAAGAAGCCGGGAATACAACAATTTCGCTTTTAGCATGGAAACTACAGTAGATTTTAGCAATTTTCAAGTTTTATTAGTTCGAGCTTTTCTTATGTGGCGTTTCAACGATAGAAAATGTGTGAGCGAAAAAAAATGTGGACAATGTATAGAATGATAAGGAAATATGCCGGCAAAAGTCTTAGTCAACGACGAAAATTTTTACGGAAACTATTCTTCGCTTTGATCTGAAAAGATGTTGCTATGTGTATTGCGTTTTTAAAAGGCGAATTCCTTTTTTATCTTTCTAGGAATTCCAAAAAAAGAGATAATATTTTTTACTCCTAAGCGCAACAGCGAAACGAATGAAAATTCGTTTATTAAATATATTGTCAAAGACATCACGCTGGCTACTAAACTCAAGTCGCCAACGAAAAAATAAACAGAGTAAATTTTTCAGCAAAATTCCACACAGGAAATTGTTCGAAACAAAAGCAAAATAAAAACAATTGATTGCTATAGGATAAAAACAGCGTATGAAAAGGTTGCATTTCAAAGCGAAACACCGTCATACAAAATACAGCAAAAAATGTATGTAAAAACAACCTATGGTGTGCGACCGTATCATACGCTGTATTTATTCTAGAGAATTCAATTGAAGAACGTTAGAATAATTTCAACATTGAACGCCGTGTATACCCCTTTTATGTATGCAAACGTTTCAATGATAATGCCGAAAATATATTTGCATACACATCTATCATGTTCGTTTTCACATAAAAATGTCAAAGGCGAAATGACGAAAAATGACGACATGATCTCATTTTTATCACAATGAATAATCAAAAGCCAGAGAGAAAAAGCCATTTGTGATATAATATGGGCGGAATATAAAGAGATTTTATTATCAGCAAACATTTACCTCGGAGCTGTGCACATTATTAAAACTCCAACAACGACAGAACAGGCAAATAATGGCACACGATGAAAATGTCTGTTTCATCGAAAGAGTCAACACAAGGTAAATGAGCCATTTCTGATTCTGAATTTGCAAACGATGATGTGTGATCGTATATTTGAAAATTCACTTTTCAAATTACACAATTCCATTGTAGAATCTATTTCATTTAAATTTAAATTTAAATTAAAATTAATATCATTTTAATCGAAACTCGTACGCAATTTTCCAATTTTGCGCTAACATACGCACGTGAATTATTAAATAGGCATTTTTTTCCTTCTTCACATTGCCTAGCAACAGCACAAGTCACAATGTATAAATCATTACAATGTGTCGCAGAGCAAAATTGAATCATTAATTTATAAAACAGTGTCACGCCGGTATGCGTGGAATTAATCAATATTTAATCCATTAAGGAAATAATGTTTGCGGTTTGTGTGTGTGTGTGTGTATTGGAGAGAAGATTGTAGCAGATTCTCAACTAGCTTTGCTCCCTCTTCCGCGTTTTCAATTTACGGATTACACCTTTGTGTAATACAAACTTATACAATGCAAGCATTTCAAATAGAAAGTTCAAAGCTGAGCTGAACCAATATTTCCTATCAAATAGGCTTTTGTGGTAATCCTAGGAAAAATGACACAAAAAATGTTATTTTATCGTTAAATATCTTCAATCCACTGACAAGCGATTATGGTTTAACATGCCGTGTGTATTGATGATTTATTTGAGCTTTAACATGTTATTTGTAAGCAGCTTGCAAATTTTTTGGTGATTACAAAAATCGGTGAGATTGACAAGGGAGGGGAGGTGGGATTTTCGTCGCATTTGAAAAGCCAAAAAACGCAGCATATTATGTCAATTTAAAATCAGTTTAACATGATTATAATCGATCAAAAGCACGACATCATTGACCAAATGTTTCATGTATGTAAAGCGCTTACGAATTATGTGTGTTTTGAGGCCAAACAACGCAGTTAATTATAATGGCTTTATAAAATCGAATTGGGTGAACATTGAACGTGCAGACACGTTTTTGGCACGCCGTTACACACAAAAAATCATACAAAATCGAATGTATATGTTTTTGTTTGGTGCAAACAAGTTGTGGCTCAGTGAATATGTGCAAGATAAACCACAGCTGAATAAAAAAAATTTTTGAGTCGGTAAAAAAGAGGCAAAATGCCTAAAGAGAGTTTAACAAACGCGTCCGTTGTTTTTTTAATGGTTGTTTTGACTTTCGGTTGGAAACACACGGAGATAGACAGGCACGTGACAATGTCTGTTGGTATCGGAACCGTGGGTGCTAGACTTTTGAGTGTCGTTCTTTTTGTCTTGCTCGTCACCAGTATGTCACATTCAATTTTCGATGTTATCGTCAATGTTTATTGTCAATGGTGAATTTTTGGCTCTGTGACGATGATGGTGAATCGGAAGCGTATTTAAGTAAACTGTCACGATAAAAAACAATTTCATTTATCGGCCATTCTTACTGTTCTCTCTATCTCTGTTTGACAACATAGTTCATTGTTTTCGTTTCGCATCGTTGCCGAATGAATTCCGGAGTATCTTGCCATAACTTTAAATTAACTGTCGATATTTTCGTTTGGTATTTGTGTTGTGCAAATCCAATCAAATGGTGAAATGTCACATCCAATGGTGGGATGGTTCTTTAAATTTATTTTTCTTTCCCAGAAATTCGCTCGTCGAATTTTGTCATTCTGATACGTTCGCATTTTTTTTTTGTTTCAGCGAACGTTTCTATTTTTTTTTGCTTTGCGAATAGAGGAAAAGGTAAGATTACAAAAGCAAAAACGATATTTTCGGATTTAATTTAAGAACATTTAAGACTTTTATCCTTTTTTGTACTACATCAATAAAATTACCGTTTGAACGATGCTTTTAATAGCTACCGGGCAGATACAGTTTGATTTTCGTTGGCTTTTATTTCAATTTGGTGCCATGCTAATACTCTGTAAAGTTTTCAATTAGAATTGATTCGAATGGTAGATGGTAGGAGACCTGTATCGAGTACGTTTTTTGCAAAGAAGATTTAGTCACGTTTGCGATAAGAATAAATAAAATGTCGAAGGAAAATGAAAACAAACGACAAGCGATAATATTCCGTTTGTCCGTGCAATTCGAGCGAAAGAGATATTTTCATTGTTGACACAATTCAACAGATATTTAATGAGATGAAATGTGACACGCTTCGTGTTGGCATTTTTTGATTATAATCGATTTGAAAAATGGAATGATGCAACGAACAACGTCAACGATTTTCACTTTTGGCGACATATATCACCCCGAAGAATTATTAGCTAAAAGTAAATTTTCATTTTCGATTCGTATTGCTACCTACCAAAATGCGATAAACATAACCATCGTTAAAGTCACATGCACGCCCAGATGGAATCAATGAAATCCACACTTTTAAATCGGATCATAATTCGGTTGTTAACACGTGCATCTAACCAAAAGCGGGTTTAGAAAATATAGACAGTATACATTGTTCAATTGAAACGCGTGGTTTGCCATTCCGTAAAACTCTTACATCGATTACGTTTGAAAATTTGGCCGCGATGTTAATCTCCAATCCCACACACGCTCTATCGAAATGTATATATATTTTTGAGATATATTGATCATATTTTGAAATGTCGAGAGACCAAAAAGCGAGCGATTGCGAATTACGTGTGGTGCTTAAGTTTGCAACTGACAATACATTCATACCGACACATAAAATGTGCGAGATTTGACGACATCGGTGATTCTCGTGCGTTCGATGGGGATCAAATGCGATTTAGAGTGGTGAATCCAATGAGAAAATAGATATAGAGATATGTATTTGACGACAGCAAAACTGTCGACGCTGAATTGATGTTATATCGTTATGCCATTATCACTCGTATAACAAGAATCAAATTACATAAATTGATTTATGAACGCGGTTTATGTTTGCGTATTGGTGTGGTGATGCTGCTGAATACGTGCTTAGTAAGCGGTGTTGTTTAGCATTGCATCCACTAGACATGGCATACACTCTCACCAGTCAATTCTATAAACACTTTACGAAGCAAACAACATAAGTAACACCACCACCAATAATGTTGAAAGCGAACGCGAACATTCCGATATGAAAAATTGCGACAAAAAAACTTATCGAGATAAATGTGCTTGTTGTACGGGTGAGCGTGTGAGAAAAAGAGGAAGAGAAAGCTAGAAATAACGGGGGTGGAAAAAAGAGAATTCGATTCTACAAATGCAAAATATCTGCCATTAATTTCGAAAAGTTGGTTTTCCTACCGTCAATGAAAAATGTCCGCATATATGTAAAGCGAGTGAACGATCCTTATGAATTTCTCATTTATTTCCGTCACTTTTTTTTCCAATCGTCATTTTTCAATACCACTACATTGAAATGCGTCAATTCACATTGCGTCCGTATTTCAAGTGGATCGTTGACATGGTTTTTTTTTTTGAGTTTATGGAATTAAAAAATCACATTTGGGATCCAATCGTTTCGATGTTGCCACCAGGCACTTGTTCAACATCTAAAAAGGATTCAAGTAAAGTCGAAAGTGGTCGGGAATTCTGTTAATTGATCCATTGCCAATGGAATACGAGCCGTTATCGGTGGTGGATGATTGGTACTTGATCGGATGTCGGACATTTCGATGCGTGTAGCATTCTACTGACAGCAAAAAAATAGCTATTGCACTTAAAAAACAATTCACGCTCGGGGAATGAAATATTGAATTTCTCACTGATGTGCTCGCCACAATTTCAAGAAACACGAAACAAAACTATTTTTAGCACATTTTGCGTCACGGTCTGAGAGTATGCGGTTTCAAAAATTGACTTTGCCGCTTTTATCTGTGCCATCCAGTAAGGATTTGTGCAATAAAATTACTTTTCCTCTTTTAGACCGTCGAGCATTGCCGTAGGTGGTTTGAAAGCAAATCGTTGCGACACAAAAATTCAAGCATCATAATTGGATGAAAGCTTGTATGTTCGCGACGAGCGCCAGAGATAACAAAATAATGAATTTATTCGGAAATTGTGTGAATCCATGCGCCTACCATGTTGAAATGAAATCCGATTGTTTAAACACTAATGTTGCTGAACGTGGAGGCGGCATATATTGAATTGCAATTACTCAAAAGCTTTTAACCTTGTAAGCTTATGACATCCATTTTGTGCTTCTTTTGATAGAGAAACACAATCACAATATTCATCGAATATTCATGACATAAAGTACGCTTCAATTCCTTTCAAAACCTATTTAGCTCGTCTAATACACTTTTTCCATATCGACATGTAGAGAGAAAAAAACACATTAGGAAGACACATTGGAAATTGTGATGACATGCACACACACAAACATACATCAAATTTTGCTGATGTAGACGCTGAAATTATACAGAATTGCACGTTTGTTTAATTTATTGATTCATTTAGAGAAAAGCTGCCGCCTACTAAACATATTATTTTCATCAGCTAATTGGCAATTAATATCATTCTGTCTGAAGCATAGACATGCCAATCAAAAGCATTCTGCCATAAAAGCGATTAACTATACTAGCTGTAATTGGTAGCATAAATAATGCTACGTTTTTTTTAAGTATTGTCTCGGTGTTTTACTATTTCATTTGTCATGCTCATTATTGCTCGAGCTAATTCCCGAATATATGTACCATGACTGGAAGTTTGAGTTTCGAGCAATATTCAATTTTTAATGATGGATCAATAATTTTATGCATGAAGATACGAAAAGTAGAGTGTATTGAATTTCAAAATTGTGTTGCTTTTAATTTGCGTCTATGAATTATGAATTCATTGAATTTTATCCGAAAATGCTTTCTATTTCAAATTTCAATTCAATTTGAAACTTTTATACAACAGGGGCGTTGCCAGGGGGGGCAGGGGGTGCTTGCCCCCCCTTAGCACGATGTCCTCGTTTTTGGAAGAAGAAAATTCTTTCGATTTGCTAGGGATTTTCACGGAAGAAGTGCGGACCTTTTTTTAGCTCACCAAGTTGTGAAATGAGGAGAAATTCTTTCGATTTGCTAGAGATTTTCACCGAAAAAAGTGATCTTTAAAAAAAAACGAAATCACCCCAAAATTGTCCTCATTTTTTCAAAATTGCCCTCGTTTTTCATGTGTCTTGCCCTCCCCTCATGTAATTCCTGGCGACGCCCCTGTTATACAATATTCTGCATAAATTCATTCAGCAAATATCTATCTCCGATCTGTAAATTATAAAATGATTTAAATATTCAGAAGGTAAATGGAAACAATGCAAATGTAAACAATTTGGCACAAATCATGACAACGATTTTGCGTTTCCGACTACTATCATTGTTGATGATATCTACTTCATTAACAACGAAAATACATCGACAATGGAATGTTCTGGCCCCATTCTTTTTCCTTTTACATTTTTGGATTACATTTTATGTTTCACCAAATTTTGGCCATATGGAATTCAAAATATTGCTAGATTTCATATAATCAAATTATGAAAATGTTTTGTTTAGTTTAGTCGAGAAATTCAAAATTCTATCCGTTAAATACCGTTTCCAGCACATTTCATATAGTGTTACAATTTATTGTTCAAAATCCGGATATCAAATAGTGAATTATGGACAGCGTGTTCGAGTAATGTACATTTAATTCCTCCCGAAACATGGACGTATGAAGGGAACTTCAGTGAATTGCCCGTATGTTTTGTTGGACAGATTTTCATCGAATTATTCCATGAAAAATGAACATGATGTGACTTATTGACAGGCACTTAAATTTCCAGTGAAATGATTGTGTACATGCGATGCCTGTCAAAATAGAATACGCATCGATACCGATACCAATTTCGGTAACCGGGCGATTGTTTACAACAAAAATCAATAAAAAACAAACGTTTTATGGCAAATTTCACTGGACAGAACGTGCAAATCATTTTAATTCCCAATATATTTTTCCGTTTCAACTACATGCACTTCGATACTATTTTTTTCTTCGTGTAATACGGTATTACTATAGAATTATAGTATTATAATACTATACATTTAAATAGAAAATGTTGGCAATTTTTTTGGCCCTTAAGTGGTGTTTTTTTTGTATGCAGGGCTGAAAATTACCTCAATAAAAAGAAATCAATATTTATCCAGTAAATTATGGAAAATATTGGTAATGCAAGTAACCAACTTGAGAATGAGTGGTTATCGTTGACAAAAATTCTATGTTTGTATGTATGTGCAACTTGGTAATATTTTTCAATATTTTTCCACTCGAAATACATTTTTTTATATAAAATACCATAAAAATGGACGAACTTATTGAATGAAACAATTTTGCGGAGAGCAGATGAAAAAGCGCAAAATTGATACACTGCAGTTATGGTTGTATGGTTGGATGGCATTTTAAGCAAAAATAAAATGTTTATTTTAAACCCAAACTTGGTTAACCTAAGGTCAAACGAAAATAACTTCACCGATGCAAGTAACTTTATTCACCTGCATTTCATTTGATTGCAAATGGAATGTCCGCACTATGTTTTTGCCCTTTTTTGGTATTGTGGCATTCGCATTCAATTTTAGATTTGGTTATTTACAAGCCAACGAAACGAATTGAATGAAATTCTGTCTCAAAACCAATTTTCTTTTGGCATTCCATTCAATTGAGTTTTGCTGTACACAATTTAATTTAAAACAATCCGGTGTGTCTGTGTGTGTGCATTCATTTGCTCAATGAGTTTTATACACTCAATGAAGAGATCATCATAATAAAATGTGCAACCAAAAAGAAAATTACTGATGAAGAGAGATTCTCTACAGTACTTCTATGCAAACAGAAAAGAGGTAAGCATGCCGTGAAAAAGAGGTGCTTTATAGATTACAATCCATTGAGTACTCGATAATTGTGTTTCGCTCATGAATTCAAATAGTAAATAAATTAAATCACGTTCATTCAAATGGTGTGAACGATTGAAAAAGGAAGATAGAGAGAAAGAGACACCGAGTTGAGGAAAAAATAGAAGATATGTGTGTTTTTTGTGTGTCTTTCATTCTGCATTTGATGCACGTTTCACTTGATTTACATAGTATAAGAATTGGATGTTATCATTGAAGCTGACTGTGTTTGCACCACACGAAAGTGTTGCAAAGAGAGGAAACCGAAACTAAGAAATGAGAACACGTATCACAAAAAAAACTGCATCTATTCTCTGTCAGACAATTCAAAGAAACGGAAACAAAAATTCTGCAAAGAGGCCATGCTCTTCTATGTAACTTACGCTTTCAAACCGTAACAATACAAACTTCTTCAAAGAAATGAAAAAAAAAACAATGCATGAATAAAAACTGCATGAAAATTAGTGCAATTGAAATTAGAACACTTAAAAATTGCTCATTTCAACGCAATTTATTTCTCGCCTCATTATTACCAACGCATATATGCGAATCACACCAAAATCTCATCGCAATGGTTTCACACACACATTTTTTGTTTGTTTGAATTAGTAACATTGGTTTCGCATTTCATAAGCACATTGTTCTGATATTTCAATTTGATTTCGGTACGTAAAATATGAGAATGAAGAAAATAAAATTGTGTTGCATTGAACGTTTGCTGCTACACACAAAATTGATGTAAAGAATCAACCGAACAAAGCAAAAAAGATGCACAATTAAAACACCCAACGAGAATAAACACGTTGTGATTAACATTTTTTCGCCTCATCGTTGTGATATTGGTGTTGTTGTTGTTTGTTCAGCTGCGCGTATTGCTGTTATATTGTTTTTCGCTCATTTCTCTCTCTCTCTCTCTCTTTCTCTCTATCGCATCGTTAATTTTATGAAGAGTGTTCATTATTACGCTTTGCAAATAAAATCAACTCGGCGATGCCATGTGCCATTGTTGTTAACCATTCTTCTTTTTTCGCTCTGTTTTGCTCTTCTTCTTCTCTCTTTCTCTCTCCCTCTCCGTTCTCTTCTTTTGTTCTAGTTAGTTTTTTCTGTACAGTTGTGAGCAAATGCAATAATATGAAATCCTCAACATGCAGTGCAGTGCATGGCACGCGTGTTACGCCACACAAAACAATAAAAAAAAGTGCACCGAAGATACAATACAGTGAATCTAATTTTTTTGATAGACAAAATAACAAGCAAAGTAAGCAGAGAAACTCTCCACTAACATAGGATTCATATACGAATGGCGTGTGAGTGGAGTGTGTCATGCAAAATTTTGTCTACCAAAAATATTAGATTCACTGTATCGCATTGTGTTCGACATTTTTGCAGCATCAATGCGCACAACTCTGCACCGGCTATGTTCGCTTGTGGGTATATGTTTCTTCTCTCATATGTGTGTTCGCGCACAGTAATTTCATTTCATATCGCACTTCAAACCTCTTTTTTTTTGTGTAATAAAAAATGCACATTCCGTGCTTTATAAGTTGGATTTTATTTCAGATTTCATTCGTGTGTATATTTTCATTAACATCCTGCGATATTGTTGTTGTGCGCTTTGTCAACCACAGAAAAAGTTTGTTTAATATGTGCGATGTTGATGGCGGTTGGGCAGTTTCTCTTGCCAGTTTTTTTTCCCTCTAAATTAAATCTTCAATTTACGCGTTACTCTCATATATAAACTATGCTTGATTGCCACACACCGACACACAGAAAAAAAAAATCTACGTCATTGCATTGGGCAGCGCCAGTTGATTCTATTTCTTTCAATGTTTTCATCATACATTGTCAAATACATTTTGGATTGGCCAGCAGCACAAAGTATACATACAAACATTTTCGTTTTCATTTAGCTTGATTACCTCATTCGAAACAATTCTTCTCTTTTGGTAATCACAAAATACATGTACTCGAAAAATGGCGAAAAATCCCAATGCGTCCAGTTTCGATGCAGAGAAAATAGTTTTTACAATAAAGTTGTAGAAGCTTTTGTCAAACTCGAATGTTTCGGATTACAATGCCATTCATTCTAAAACTATTGTTTTTTATATCCTCCTAACGAAAAAAAAAACGAACAAGAATCTATGATTTTTCCACATCAACAACATCGTCATTGCAACGACTTTTGTAATTGAATTAAGTTTAGTATCGTTGAAATTGCTGAAGTTGTTTTTCACCATTCATTTTACCTGAAAAGAAAAGAGAAAGAGAAAAAAAAAAACATAGTTTAGTACCATATAAAACATAAGTGTAACTTTTTTGGAATATTTGATTCGAAAATGCTTTGGCCAAACGTGTGAATTTCATTGAAGTTTTAGTATAATTTTCATGTGTTTTTACCGATGTTATTTGCTTGACTTCTAAAGCTTCTTTACTCTATATCATTTTGATAGCTTTTGAATTGTTTTTCACTTTATTTTTAAACATCCAAAGTATTTTGTTGCCAATTGCGTTCATTTTCAGAGATCTCAATTCATATGCCAAGAGTAATTCAGTGAATTTCATCATTAACAAAGAATATACGATGTGTTCGCATCAATTGGCGTAACAAAAATGAGTTGAAAATTCTCTTGAGCCAAATATGAATTATAGATATGGAACTATACTAAAATTATGTGTGGAATATCTGTGTTCATAGACAAAATTCCAAGCATGCTGTGATCAACATTTCATGTGTGCAGTTGAACGAAATATTCGCTTTATATATTTCGGTTTATGTATGTTTTAGTCCTTTTACGCGATATGCACACACAAGATTCTTTGTAATTTACCCCAACCAACAACAACAACAAAAACAACAACAAAAATATTGTCGGCAAAGAGAAACGCGTGAGTGTGTGTTTGTGTGGTGTGTACAGAGGCACTCGATTACTCTATTATATTCGAATGTAGTTGATAGCATAACTTTTTGGAACACATCGTCGCCGTTGTCGTCATCATCAGTGTGAAGTGTGTAAACATTTTTTGCTAACAACAAAAATGGCAATATAAAATTTGAAATATTTGAAGAAGTATGAGCTGACTCGAGTGCCACTTTGAAATAAAAAAATAATTGGATTAAAAAGTTTTCACATCATTCAACAATTTTATAGTTTATGGAAAAAGTAGAATTATTTTTTTAACTCCGCTCGCCTGAAGACGATGCAGTGTTTCACTACAGAAAATACGATTCGCACTCAAGTTTTTGACGCTCAAAAAACCACCATCTGTACTCCGTAATGAATGTATTTCGCAATGAAATTATCGATTTATAAAATGGGAACCAAAGCCTCAAATTAAAGCCGATCCTCATATGCACATACATACATTACGGCATGTAGAGGATAATGTATCTGAACCAACAATTAAAACAGTTTAATCGTCCGTTTGATATTTTGCAATATTTAAAACCAATGAAATCCGTCGGCATTTTCCACACTGATTGGAATGGGTAAATTTTATATTAATTGCCATCTTCATATATAATGCATTTCGAACGTTCATTCGACTCTCTGTGTCTTTCTTCTTGTTTCATTTGGCTGTATTTCTGTCTCTCCTCATGCAATTTACCGAATAAATATTTTATGACGGTTCTAGAGAGTTGAACACAGCACTTGATTGTCATGGGCATGGGTAGATTGTTTTACTGCAAATATACCGTCTGTTCGCTTTTTTTACTGCAAATACCCTTACACAGTAAAAATATGTATGTGTTCGTTGCAAAGTTTTTAAAATGTGATGAAATTTATGATTCAGGTTGAAGCAATCTCACCCGGAATTGAAAGTTCACAAACAACAACAATTTGTGTTGTCAGTGTTTCATGTATAAAAAATATATTTTTTTCCATTTCATTTTATTTGCCATTCAGTTTCAATTCGATGTGTCACACAAGCGGTGCCACAGAAATGACAACACCCTGTTACAGTCGATTCGATTGTCGTTCACAGGCCAGAACAACGCAGTATAACTTGTGTGTGTGTGTGTGACAGCAGGCAAGTGGCCACAGTGGTGTAATATCTTTAAAATGACACACTACGTCAAAACACACAGCGACAACTTTTTCGAAGAGCGTACACAACATTTTAATGTACATGCCTTCTTTGGTAAATTATCATTTTCCATATAAAATATTCAAAGCATTTCATAACCAAGTATGAACGTACAACATTTGCATTAAACGGACGGATTCAGCTATTGATAATCTTGACAATGACAAAAACTCTCGCCTCTCGCTCAAAAGCTAATTGACAAAGAATGAAACGCCCGGTATAAGAAAACAAACCGGATGTATTTAATGTGAACGACTGACATTACAAATAACAGTAATAATAATAATTGGATGAAAGAATGGACAAACTGAAAAAAATAGCGCTTCGTGAACAGCACGAGATTCGAAGTTGAAAAGAAAATCCTAACTGACAACAATGAAAATGTGAGTTAAAAAGGCGACCGAATGCTATTCAAATGAACAACAGCGAATATATAGTAATGTTACCACAGATACACATTACACATTAATTCGTACATTTAAATTCAGTTGATTACAATGGGCACCGAAAAAAATTCGACAGCCCAACACAACACTTCACAAACGATTACCCATTTTGTTGATAATTTTGCAAATAGAAAATTCTGACTCTTTCTCGAATGTTCATTGCGGTGATTCGTTTTCATTTGTCTGGGCTAATTCATTTGTTCTTGGATTTTCGGTGTGCGAATGTGCTGACGAATAAATAGCACTGGAATAATTGTGACTGTGCGTTCTTCGTTCAGGCTGACGAAGCTTTCGTAAGCAAAACACATTAGACTTTTTGATTTTAATCCTTATCGCAACCAATCACACCAAATGGAAACATAAACACTTTCGGATAAAATGCGCATTAAGAAATATTTTGTGCCTGTTCAATGTTCACATAAATGCATTTGTTGTCATGGTATGGTCTTTTTTTCTTCTTCAGCATACGAACGAAGTGGAACAAAGGCATGACACTGAAAAACCGGAACGCTCAAAATATTTCACAGCTAATCTAAAATTCTGAGCACTTTGCGTTTTTTGTTTGTATTGGTCGTGGTTTGATGAAAACTGGCAAAGGGCATGTCACCGAGGGGAAGGCGGAAAAGCCATTGAATAAAAAAAATACGAAAATGGATTTGACACAAGATAAAAAAGCACATTGCCAATAAAAGTTAAGAACCAAAAAAGATGGATTAAATACGTACGCAGAAAAAAAAGCGCGCTCTAGCCTCTTTGAAGTGATTTTTTTCTCTTTTCATTTCAAATTCACAGGCGAAAAGATCGATGTTTCATCAACAAATATAAAACCATGTATAAAACTTTTCGTTTATGACTGACACACTCAGTCTCCCACACATAGGCTAAATACGATAGCTAAAAGCGGTTCTTTACTTTCATTCCATTTTTTTGCAATAATTTTTTACACTTGAAAAGATGTGTTTCTGTTGCATACTGAAACTTTTCGCATTTCCTGCTCGTCGAAGTGATCCCCTGCATAAATATTATATAGAAAAGCCTCCAAAATCTTCCAAGCGTAACGAAGACCAACATCATCATCGTCATCGTCATTCTCGTACTCTGTGTGCGGTGTATTAATTTGATCATTAAATCCGTGTGAATGTGAATATAAACAAGAGTAGTCACACAGCTCGAGGAGATGAATTTGATGCTTTTTACCGTACCCAGAAAGGGCAAAAGTGCCAGCACTCGTTTCGATGTTGAATAATTATTATTTTTTTTATGTGGAATCCACATTGTGGATGTTGCAAAGGACAAATGAGAGTATGAGATTATATATGAAATACGGGCAAAGGTAAATAATGGCTTGATTCCATTGAAAAGGACCCTTTCGTTTATTCATTTGCTTCTGACAAATGTAATATGGCTCTTGTGTACGACTTCAGGCGATGTGTTCCATACTGAAATATTACATGCAAAAAAATGTGTATAAAACTCTTAACTAAACGGTTTTTTTTTCTCGTCTACATTTCAAAATCCAAGTTTTACTGTCGATCGCATGAAATTAAATGCAGACACGTTAGAACATAAATTACTAGCGTGCTCACAGCGCACCAGTACAAATAGAGAGCAAATAGATTGCGACGCCCGCATTGTGAGCAATAGTATGTGCGCGGTATAGTGTCGATGGTGTACAAACATTTTTTAACTTGAGGTATTTTGCATTTAACTTGCCGTCAGCCAAAAGCGAAACATATTATAACGAAGTCAATAGCATATGCCGGAGCATTAAGTGCTTTCACAATTGCAACATTTGCCAACACAGAGGTACATATATTATTTTACCGTAAATATTATTTTCTATTCGATATACAGAAGTGATAGTAGAGAGAATAAGCCGATTCCAGCTCATTTGTATATGTATGCGTGCGTATCACACGAGAGAAAACCTGATTGTATGTATG
>NW_022198046.1:7369884-7396822 GCF_009176525.2 Contarinia nasturtii
AAAAAATACATATAGAGGGGATTAAATATTTTATTTTCTAACATATTGAATATTATTATAAATCAATGTATGTAGCCAGTTAACATCAATATTCCTAATCGATTTACTTTCAGCATAATCTTTATTCGAGTTTGATAGTTCATTAAAGTATATTTCAAGGTCTTGAACTTGATACATGTTATTTTTAGAAATAACGTTACGTTTTTTACCAATCATTATGCGTTCAGTTTTGTCAGCACTATGAATGTTCTTTTTGAGAAATTTGACCGCTTCCGATTTATCCATTGAAACAATTCGATCCACAAATTCGCCAGCCCACTCGTTACTTGTGTTTTGTTTGTGGAATGTCGCCGTCCATATGTCATTGAATGGAATTGCATTAAAAATTTCAATCATCTCTGTCATAGTGACATTCACGGTGGCTTCAAAGTCACTCGCACTGCTCGATGTGCCCGTAATACATTCAATACCATAAATATATTTTTTTCCTCGATCGGTCATGACATGAAAATTTTTATTTCCATCGGTTGTCCTGCCGACTCGGTAAACTGTATGTTCTACACAATAATCACCTTCTTTAACCGAATTCAGAGGACGGAACGTGAATGCCTCATCTAATTTTTGTCTTTTTTCCGACATTTTGCGTGCCTCTCTTAACTTGTTCATGCTACACTCACTCACTCGAAAAAACTATTTGGTTCTAAAGGCTGACAACTTTTTTATATATATATATTTAATTGAAAGGGTGGGGAAGAAAAAAAAAACTTAAATAATATCTTTATCATCGATCCATGAATTATGTTCGGATCCGAATCCTAGCCACTTAACGTACGATCGACCATTTCGCTTGCGAAGAATTTTTTCAACGAGATACACATTCGGATGTTTGACAGCTCGAAGTTCATGTTCATAGACAGAACCTTTGATCTCTTGATTTTGATAATCGCTGAGCAGATATGTTATAGGATCGGTGCTGTATCTTACACATCGAATCGTAAAAATTTCCGGCGTAAAATTTATCGTATATGATTTGTCAAATACGCTTCGGTATTTCGATAAACGAACATGGTCGCCAACATGAAATTTGGCTCTTCGTCGATGTAGTGGTCGTTTTTTTCCATGTAAATACATCTGCTCTGCCGCTTTATCCGATGGTTCCAAACGCTTATAATTGTAGACGGTATTACGTAAATGCGATTCGTTAGTGCTGTCGACTTCGAGCGGTTTCATTTTTATCGTGCTATGTCTGAATGAAATACATATTATTATTATTACATATATTCAAAAGAATTCAATTTGTTGTAAAAAAAAAAAAAAATTACTTTGTGTCGTTATAATCATTAATTATATGTTGAAGAATGTTAATCCATTTATAAGAGCCTTGCAACGAAAATTGCATATATATGCGTCGTTTCAGGGTGCGAATTAAGCGTTCAGCAATCATAGATTTCATTATGCTAAACGTAGAATAATGATTTATTTTATATTTTTCGAGCATTCTTTTCATCGTTTTGTTATGGAATTCGGTCCCCTCATCCGTCATAAGATGATTAATACGATGATTGGGAAAATGTTGTATAACCTTCTGAATAATTCGTTCCATTGCAGCCGTCACTTCAACACCCGTTTTAGTTTTCAGCGGTTCGGCAAAAGCCATCTTCGAAAAAACATCAATGACAATCAATATATAGCGATGGCCATTATTCACACGCTTAAACGGTTGAAATTCCATCAAATCAGCTTGCAAAGTCTCTGCAATCCCATACATCGCAAATCGTCGACGTGGAAAATTTCGCCTTGCATAACTATGAATTTCTCTAACAACTTGAATTTTACTCATTGCTTATTCGTTATATTTTTTTTTTTCCCCTCTCCTCTCATATATGTATTCTTAATATGAATGTTGAACTTCAAGTGATGACATCCACTTTTTTTTTTATACGTTTCGCATGACGATTCCGTCGAATGGCGAGTACCAAAATTCATTGTCGTATATAATTAAACAGTATGCCGTTGTATTGGCCGGAATGTTTTGCTTGGCTTTCAGTTCGATGCGTACGTCAATGGATCCGCCAACCAGCGATTCGTCTGCATGTGAAGTATCAAAGGCGAATATTGGCGATGATTGAAATATGCCATATGGAAGGTCGAATGGATTTTTGGCTTCCGTATTGTTGTAATATGATGTTTGCACATCTGAATATAATGCATATAATTCAGAGTAAATTCCTCCACCGATATCCAATGTATTCATATTATAAGGATAGATCTGTGAGTTTAGGTGCAGACGTACATCAGTCAAATGACAGGCGTCAAATTTAGATGCATTCACAGTTTTTTGAGCATTTCGATTTGTCTGCAAGCCAACCACTACATATCGTGGTTTATTCGAGCTGGCAACAGTCTTCACGCTCCACAAATGGTTCGTTGTCTGTGGCAATTGATACTCATGAATGTCCATTGAACGATGTTGAACGGTTATCTTTCGGTTTTTTGATAAATAGTTTAGCATGTTTAGTTTTACTTTGTCCGAAAGCGTGATGTGAGGCATTTTCCATTCGATTTTTTTCACCGCCACACTGACCACAGCTGAAGTGGGCAATATACCACCGCCATGGGTACAATCCAAACTTTGGCGCGCACGATTCAAAATCAATTCATGTCGACAGTTAATGATGCATCGATTGTATGTATCGCAGAATGGTAGCCATGCGCTCAATGGTATTACAACATCGTATAATTTTTCTACATCTGCACGAGGTGATGTCGCTTCATAGGTTCGGCAAAATGATGCATATCCATTCAGTGTTGATAATCGAGATGCAAGCATCAATTTCATTGTGGACGCCCGTCCAACATTTCGCACTGAATCAATTTCAACGCCGTTTAATTCATATCGCACATCGCTAAATAGAAACGATGCAAAGTTGTTTACGAATTTAATTTCTGCGTCACCGTCTACATGTCGACCATTGGTTGTACATGCGATTTGTAGATAGATAAAGGATTGTGATGGGGCCAAGTAACTTTCTTTATTTTGTATAGCAATTCTTATTTCATCTGATTCATCAAATGAATTCGTATATGGTGTATACTGATAAATTTCTTTTCGGATGATTGAATCATCTCGCATTGGTAGAGATGCAATGTTCAAAATGCTGGACATTTTTAATGCTTTTTAATTTTGAATCCTAACTTCTTCAGTAATTTCACGTTTTTTGCGTTAAGTTTTTTCACTTTTTTCGATTTTTTACCACTGGATTTCGATTTATTTCTCTTGCTCGGTGCACGTCGTTTGCGCTTTGATGTCGTTGACGGAATACTACTTAGCTTTCGTTTGCCCGCACTTTTATAGCTTGATTGCCTGAATGGATTGCTAGCATCAGCAGCAGCACTGTCCGTATAAATCAACATTATTATTAATCAGATTTTTTTATATGAATTCGACAACTGATTTTCTCTCCTCGGAAATCAATTGGATTACCGCTCTGGTCTACGAACGAAATCTGAATGGATTGCAAGCGCTTATCCTTGATGGGTAAATACACAATATTCTGTGGAATTTCAATTATTTTATAGCCGGGTGCCACCTTCGAATATGGGAACTGATGAATAGTATGACAGGATTTTCCGTTTATATATGAACCATACACAATGTCACACTCAATTCGAATGATATCGATGTCGGTAATTTTGACAATTGACGAGCTTAAATATGTTTGATTTCTTCTAAATACAGGCGTATGCTCTTTATGGAATCCGAGAACATTCAAAACCGAACCACCTATCCAGGTTATGTCACTGCTAAATGCAATCTTAACCTTTGCTAATGATGGATTTAATGTGTATGTTAGATTGATTTTCACAGAAGCGAGTTCAGCTTGTAGATGTTTCAACAAATCGACAGCTTCGTATGCCCCAGTTGGAAATGTAATTGTTTTCTCTTTGAGAATTGATGATGTTGTCTCTTTGCCCTTGCTGTCTTTTTTCTTTTCATCAACTTTATATTGAAATGTGAATTTATCGTTTTGAGTCTCAATAATATTCGGTATTGAGTTGTATGTTGTAAAATCCAATAATCCACACTGATAACTACAGTTCGGATCTAACTCTATTTCAGGATAAAAATATGATTGTAGCACGGAACTGTTACCGCTGAAAGTCACTGTGAACGATGACATGTCAAATGTATGACTAATTTTATTTATGCAGATAACTGTGTTTTTATACGTTTTCTTTCAAGTTTTTTCTCATTATTCCAAAATTCATGTAGAAATATCAAGCATAAATGACCACAAATATTTGTCCCATAATTCTGGTATCGTTTCGCATTATAATAGATTCGCGTGCGATGGCCCAGATGCTGAATCACTTCAATGGGTGGCACAAGATGACCGAAAGAATCGAAATAGAAACCTTTATTATGATTTTTTGCCAATGCGGTCCAATGTGTACCTGATGTGTTTGATTCACCATGATTCAAGATCCAACACTCACGCAATTGAGGTTTGGGTTTTTTTCGTAATGAATCTCGCATGAAAGCACCTTTGAAATGTGGAATTTTAAACCGTTCAGCTAATAATAAAATATCGATGTTAGTAAGTGGTTGAATATGCTTCTTAGCTCTTCTTTTACGTCGTTGAATTTGATTTATAACCATGTTTTTTTTTTTAATTATTCTAACGTCGGGGCTGATATGGTTTCAGATAGAATCCAGACCCTTTTGAACTTTTTTTATGAATAAGATGTAGTCCACTGCCGATATTCCGTTCCTGAGTTGATGTGTTTCGTTTCTGATTTTCAGCGGACAGTTGCTTCTTCGCATATTCAATATCTTTGATTGCTTTCACAACACCGACGGCCGAAGATGTTATACTACCGAGGGCACTCAATGTTGTTAGAATTGGTAGAATTGATTGAATGCTTCCGCCGAGTTTGGGTACTTTCAAAATTCTCGGAATGTTCACTGTCTCGGTCTGTTTCATATCTTTTACACAACGAATGGCTGCTTTAATGCCATCGTACAATGATGATGATTTAGGTTTTTTATTAATACGTTCACGAGCACCTCGAACTAAATTACTAAACGAGACTGATTTACGCTTTGACGTTTTGTGCTTATGATTGTTTTGACGTTTAACCTTTGTCCGATTAGATTTTTGTTTGGATGTAATCTTTTTTTTCTTCAGACTTGATTTAGCAGCCATAATCACTGACACCTTTTTATATTGATGTTCTAGCCACAATTAAATTGAAATAGGTATAAATTAATGCTTTTATATACATTTTGCTTCAGTTGCGATCAATATGCATTTCGTTAAACAAGCTTTGACATTACCAGTGAAAAATAACGATCACGCTAAACCGGATGCTTTGAAATCCAAGCGTCACGGTGATCTACTTCCACAGACAGTGAGATGCATTGTAGCTGCACCATCTGGTGGTGGTAAAACTAATGCGTTGATAAGTCTGTTATTGAATGAGAACGGTGTGCGATTTGAAAACATTTATATCTTCTGTAAGACATTGGACCAAGACAAATATCGATATTTACGTGAAGTGTTATCCCCTCTGCGCTATATAGGATTTTATACGTTTGATTCATCGCATAATACATTAGATATCGATCAGATGAAACCTAATTCGGTTGTCATTTTCGATGACATTCAACTAGATCGAACCATAAACAGTGAAGTAGTGCGAAAAATATTCACTCTCGGACGTCATCTATTTCTGGATATTTTCTATCTGGCTCAATGTTATACACGAGTGGATAAACATCTGGTCCGCGAAGGTGCCAACCTACTATTGCTTTTCAGACAGGATATTATGAACCTGAAACATGTTTTTTCTGATATGTGTATCAATGCGGACATGACGTTTAGCCAATTTCAAAATTTCTGTGCTGAATGCTGGAATCAACCGTATGGATTTGCATGTATCTCTATTGAACATTCAAAAAATGACGGTCGTTATCGACGTAATTTTGAAGAATATCTTCAATTGTAAAAATCATATAAAAGATGTATTGACATGATGTTGAAATTCAGTGTTTAATAGACTTTAAACGTGTAAACATTGAATTCAGCAAAAAAAAAAAAAAATGCAGGATGCGAAAGCCAACGATAAGTCATCTTCAACATCGAAGATGGCCATTCTCGCCGAGTTGGCGACCACTCGAGATGTCATCAAAAAGAAGTATAAGCAAGCATATCAAGATCGAATGGATCGCGAAAGAAAATTGAAAGAAGTATTCAAGCCCATTACCACGGCGATTGCATCCAGCTCAAATAATAATAAGACTAAAAGCGATGCAAAAACTGAAGAAAAAGTCGCTAAAGATATCGAACGAACTGTCACACCGATTTTGAGTGAATCTGATGATAGCAACGTTGAACTTTCTCAAAACTCTGACTCTGAAATAGAAAGTAATAATATGTTTCATACTCCAGCGACTGGAACCACGGCTAGGAAAACAATTGGAAGAAGTAACAGATATGGTCCACCACCTCCGCCATATATTCCAAAAATCAAAGATTATATATACGAGGTTGAAGATGATGAAGACAGCGTGGAAAAATACTCACAACCACCGAGCAATGACCTCTTGGTTCATGGAACCAAAACTTTGAAAAGCACAGGAGAAATGTCACCGGCATCCATAAAGTTTGGAGATTTACCGAAAAAGTCAAAAGAACAATGGAGTCGCGACAGACAAGTGATTTCTGAATTTATCAAAAGTCCAGCTGCAAAGGAAGTGTTAGACAAAGACCGAAGGCGAATTGAAAGAATGACTCGAAGTCCATCTTCATCCGATTCCGATTCTACCGATGGAGCTAAAGCACTTAAACGAAATTTGAGAAGCGCTACGAAAACAAAAAGTACCACAAAAAGAGGTGGTCGTTTGAAGGCAGCTTCATCTTTCAATTTCGATTTTTTACCATATAATCCTAAAAATAACGTTGTATATGAATTTTTCCATGATCCAAATGAATTGTGCAAGCGCTTGGAATTACTTATAGCCTCGCAAAATGCTGGTAATACGAATCATATTCAGGAGATTACATCCATTGTTGGAGAGTTACGTGAAATTGGCTGTATTGTTTGAATATAATTCAAATAAAATGACATGTATCATAAAAATAAAAATCAGTTGTGTTTTATTATTTAGCATATTAAGACGTGTGAAATCTGCACTAAAAAAAGGTTTTATTTTCTAATTTATTTTGATGAAACCATAATATAACTTGAGATTCAAAAAAAAATTTTTAGGTGGGCTCATGGCGAGAATTATTTTTTTCATGATTGTATGCTTCATACATTTTTCATATCAAACGGATTTGGCTGATTTAAATAGAACGATCAACACATTCGTTGAATATAAGCCATTAATTTACGCGTTCAACATCTCGAGTTTGAGCCGTGCAATTACCGAACCGAGCCATATCATAAATAAATATTGTCCCACCGAAATCAAGCAGTTTGAAACTCTATTGAACCGAACTATGAATGATATAATAGCGATGGAGCGAATATTTGACGATGGAAATGACGAACGAGAGAGGCCAATAATCAGAAAAACATTCCACAGCTTAAACAACTTGGAACATGGATTGAATGATTTTTCTATTACAACTGATACTAAAAAAAAATGTGAAATTTATCAAAAAATATCTTCAGATTTTACGCGAGTCTATTTTTATATCGAGAGATTTAGCAGAAGTGATTCTTCATTAATGGATCAAATCATTGACTATCGTCATATTAAAAATGATACACAGAGACTTTTGAATGATTTTTATCCACGTATTATGACAATTCCAATTAATTTTAGAAATATGTATATCGGAGACTTTTTTTCATATGTAAAATTTAAAATGCGATTCCATAATCATGTTTTATATTTAAATTTCAAAGTTCCTATTTATGAAAAAATTGGTCAAGCCAATTCAATTTCATTTAATATCAGTGAATCATGTTTTTTAGCAAACGATGAATTATTTTGTAGAAAACCAGAATATTTGAAAGCATTTTCTATAGATTATATGTCTGCAAAAGAATGTATTTATAAAAATGCTATGATTCTATTCATTATGTTCATATGTTCAGTGTGTGTAATAACGCTCATTTTACATATAACAATGTGGTTTAAAATACGCGCTCGTTGGAACCTCACAAATGAAAACATGTGCGAGTTGGAATGCTTTAGCTATAAGACATCAACATGAAAAAACCAATAAAAATCTATTTAAATTACACATGCTTTTCTCATTCATTTCATGAATCCATATCAGTTGAAAGCACATACCTGTTTTCTATCGTGTGAATATATATTTTCAATTGCATATTTTTTATGGGATAGCTTTGTTCATTCATGATTTTTTAATCAGTTCAAAGTTCTATACTGAGCTTTTACTTTTGTTTACATCGTATATAATATACACTATATACACACGTACATTCCAAACGTTGCTTTAATTATAGCATACACACATTCGACGATCGTACGCTCGCTCTTTGTGTATGCTGCTCTGTTGCCGATATCTCGTTTTGTCGTTTCGTTTCCCCAACATAGTCGATATATAAATGAATACATATTTCCCCAGTCATAACAAAAACAAGCGATGATCGTACGCACTATTCTCATATATATGAGTACGCACGATACTCATTCGCTCCATAACATAACAACAGCAACAGCAACATATCGTTACATACGCACATTCCCAAAGCACATGTGATTTTTTTTTTTAAATATAGCGAGGATGATCGTACGCACTTTTTCTCACATCATTCGTTCGCGGTTATCTTCGTTTCAGTGAGTTTCTCTCATTCTTCTCCTCCATTCACATACTATCGTACGCACATGTCTCACATCATTCGTTTTTTTTGTACGAGTATTACGCACATATAGCATTATCTTCGTTTCAGTGAGTTTCTCTCATTCTTCTCCTCCCATTCACATACTATCGTACGCACATTCCAAACATGATCATTCGTTTTTTTTTGAACGAGTATTACGCACATATAGCGTTATCTTCGTTTCAGTGAGTTTCTCTCATTCTCCTCCTCCCATTCACATACTATCGTACGCACATTCCAAACGCGTGGATTTTTTCTATATATAGCGATGATGATCGTACGCACTTTTTCTCACATCATTCGTTCGCGCGCTATTTTTACATACATTCGTACGCACATGCCTCAATCACTTGTTATGTATGTTTGTGATACGCACATTCTATGATATAGTTATTCGACATATATACACACGAACGCTCTCATTCTATATTTATTCATGGTCTTCTTTCGTCATACATACAATCAGGTTTTCTCTCGTGTGATACGCACGCATACATATACAAATGAGCTGGAATCGGCTTATTCTCTCTACTAGTGATGCACTTTGTCTTGTTTTGGTGTCTACCACTCTACGTGTCATCACCTATTCAAGATGACGACAACGAAGTAACAAACAGAAGAATGAGGAGCATAAGCAGAGGTACCAGATATGAACGAGAACAAGACTGATGCCAAGATTAAGCGAAGAGTGCAAAAATAAGAGCTAAAACACAGGCCAACAGCATAACACTTTCGATATGGAGCTAATGGTTAAGAAAAGCCAAAGTCAAAGCAAGAGCCACCACGAAATTGAGAGCACAAACTAATGCAAGTCGGTTGAGATGCCAACAGTGAAGGCAAGTGCATGTATAAAACAAAAATTGCCGTACTTCATTATGTTGCGAATGGATGAGAAAATTCCAATCCAATGTAAAGTACACTAAAGTCGCATCGAATTTTCTCTCAGGCGCCCGTAACTAGGCAATTCGTCTTTAATTAAACGTGACATCCTTGCAGCTAACTGAAAATTGAACCGGATAATGTAGTAGCAATATTTCGAAGAGAAAAAAATGAATACACACACAACCCACCATTAACACTATCGCAAATGTTGTCATGTTGATACACCACATCGATAACATAGTTTGTAACATTCTTTTGTTTATGATTTTACTATTTATTCCAGTGGTTTTTCGGTGTATGTATGAGAAGAAGAGGAAAATTTTGAATATTTTAGTGCAAAACGCACATAAATTGAAGTAAATTAAATCCGCTCGCAGCACTCACATACTTGATAATATATGTTTACGTCATCCTTAATAAAAGTTTCAAGTACAAATTTAAAATATAACACAATTAAATCGGGCAACTCTCGACATATCGTACCGTACCACCACCACCACCGCTGCCACCGTTCTATGTTATGAATTTGAAAGTTTGTGAATCGCATTTAAGCGCGTGTGAGGTAAAATTCTACATGTACGTTGAAAACTCTTTGTCTATCCTTCTCTTAGAACTTTGCTGTCATACATTATTCCATATGTTGAAGAGAAAAAAGAAGAAGAACAGAAATGTTTATGGTAAAGTACTTTTGTGCTCGTCAAACACAACAACATTCTCATCTCATCGCACATTGTTCTGCAAAGTCAGTTTCAGTGGCTTGTTATGTTGAAAATCGAAAATACGACTGAGGCTGTAACAATGTCGAGCATAAACGCAAAAAAACCATACCACTTCACAGAGTGTATTCAGCTCTCCAAATAATTATAATGAGTTGCTTCGAATATATAGGAAAAAGACTTTCCGTTATTCTATCGGAAAATACAAACATCCATATAACGCCAGCAATAACAATATCAATGGCGACGACAACGACGACGGCAACACCAAAAGAAGCGCAAAAAATGTGTAAACGTGCGTGCAAAAATGAATATATTCCAATTATTTGCACGCTTCAATTTTTCAAGCAAAAGGCGAAGAAAAAAACTCATGCACGTATCAAACGAGTTCGATGAGAAAGAATGAATACAAAAAAATGAGGGCGATGTGTGTATGTTAAGAGTACGTGAAATGAAAGGTCGATCAAGGCGAAATTCTAATGAAAAATTCAAATCGCACGCTTTATTTATTGTCATAGTCATGGATGGAATGTAATATTCCAATGCCACGTATATATTCATTTGCTTTCTTTTACAAACATTCTCGAGCGAATGGTGAGAGCAGAAAAAAATGAGCGAAATTCAGTGGATTACTCGAATGCATATGCGCACGAAATTAACCATTTGTTATCATGTTACTGTTTAATTTGATCGAAGGGTATGTGTATGTTATAGAAGTTTGCTATTTTTTCCACTTTGCCCTTCGAATTGAAAATTCCGCATCAAATTTGATTGAAGATGCTTCATTCTCTTTTACATCTCATTGAATTTGCTCGGCGAAGTGTTAATTGTGTCTTAAAGTATGTTCATTGAATTGAAACTTCCATCAACATGGCAAAGTTATTGATTGCACACATATACGAATTATATCTCACCCTTTTCATTCTTTAAAATGAATTAAAAGTTTCTCGCAACTCTTATTCATACACGTTGAGCTGAAGGTACATAAAATTTAATAAAAGCCAACAGGTCGTCAATATCATCGGTATTGCATATACATGAACATTAAAAGTTCTTTGCATGCGGAGAAAAAAACGGTAAATTGCAATAAACGTGGATGTGTATATGTAAACTAATACGTTAATGTATCTGGTGCATGTTGAGTTTAAAATTCTACACAAAAATAAACTACCATCATCACATACGACTCAATTATTTACTTTTCGCAGCCAATTCATGCTAATGACACATAAATTACAATAAACTGCTAAAAGCTTCGACCATTTCATTTAGAACAAATCTCTTGCTCTCGCACTTACTCTGCCGGGAGTATGCACTTTTTTCTGTTGTTGTCGTCGAAAGAAGAGAAAAGTTTTCCAATTTTTTTCAATTTTTCTACGTTTTTCTATCTCTTTCGCACTTTTATTTTGAGGTTTCATGTTTCACGAACACTGAACCAGCTTTTGTTTGTACACATTCTATGAGTCATTCAGTCACAATAGCAATACAAAAAAAATAATCGGTGCAAGTAAAAAAAATAGAATGTGTGTAGTCAAAATAGCAAGGACAACTAAATGCGCATGAAAACCATGCAGTACAGGACTTTATTTGCTGATATTCCGGAATATTTTATCCAATAGTTGAATTTAAATAGCGAAAACACCCCGGATAATTCTATGCTATGTGAAAGCACATGCCGATGGCAAAGAGAAATGAGAAAAAAGATAGAGGGAGGCAAAAAACAGCGAAAAAAAAACGAACAAAAAAATGCCGGTCCTCGCAGGAATTAAATTATCTCTGCACATCGAATAGTTTAAAAGAGCTTTATTGGATTTAATTTCAATAGTAACCGTATTGAATTTGAAATACCATTTATTTTTCAAATTTCCTCTACTCTGTCGATGTGCTTCGCTTGAGGAAACAGATAGCAATTTGTTAGGACCAAAATCCAATACGAATATGGTTTTTTGATCGCGAAAAAAAGAGCGCCCGTAACCTGAGCGAGAGTGAAAAAAGGAAATTGGAAAATCCGTTCCGCAAAGAGAATCAATTCACTTTGCGTACATTTAATTAGCTGCCGTGGAAACGAGTGTTTACACCTTTTTTTCCTTCAAAAAATAGCGTCATCAAACATCTTAACAATTTTCTTTAAAAAAAAGATTTGAAGTATTTTAGTCTTAGCGCGCAATTAAGTAAAGTGAATCATAGATTATTTGGGGATTTCAAAAGGCAAACCCAATGCAGAATTTCAAAAGGAAGTAATGGAATTTGCTTCTTTGATTGAATGCGCTAAAATTTATTCAAAAATTGCAGTCTTATGGATGGTACTGCACACTGAGTATCAATCTTTCATTCATGATGTGCAAGAAATAATCAAATTACTTTGAAAGACATAAATCGATGCCAAATTGAATCAAATCTCTACTTCAGTTAATCCGAATGAATCAGCTGCAGATTGAATTTTACATGGTGAGCAAGAGCATCATTTTCATTTATGATATGGTTGTGCTAGCGTCGAAACCATGGCCACATTTCGGGAAAAGAGAGAGAAAGAGACTACATATGAAGATGGTGAGATTGGAATAGAAGAATAAATAGAGGAAGAGAAAGATAGAGCGAGAGATGTATAGATCGAAGAAAAGATGCAATGAAAGTCAAATCTTTGATAGTTCAATTTCAAATGGATTATTTAATCAATTGGTTCTGTTAGTTTTTAATCTTCTCGTGAAAAATACTAATGTACCATTCGAGAAGTCATTGAAACGACGAACTTTGCCATCCATTGAGAATTACTTGGAACGTTGTTGTTTTCATTGCAGAACAATTATAAGGACTACACATCCATTCAATTCTTTAAATAGACTGAAAGCCAAGCTTAGATTTCAAACACACACTTTCCACACTTGTATACACATAGAATTTCAAATCGTTTCTCTTTCTATTTACGAATGGGAGCTTACAAGGAACTGTTGCGTCTAGTTTAAACTCAGAGACTTGAGAATTTGACCCACTTGACTTTCTCGTTTGCAATCAATTTCAATGAATCTGAAAATTTAATTGATAGCATTTAGACAGAAAACACGTTCTTTATCTGACGTTGGTTTTCGCATCTCTTACTCTCTCACGCTTTTCCCATGAAACGAATCTTGGCAATAAAGCTTAATCCAGTTTACTAGGAATGCATTTACTCCGGATTTGAGTGAATATGTGTTGAAAATAATTTGATAATTGTTGAATGAAACAAAAGATTCATTCGTTCTTTTTTTCCCTTCATTTTTCTGTTACCACAAACAATGGCATTGTATTTGTATGTTGGTTGTTGTAAAGCACGATACCGCATTCATTGTTGAAAGATAAGACCAAGTGAGTTCGCGTTAAGTTCACATGAAATCAGACACAACATCCAAAGATGAAATAAGCTGCAAATTATTTTTATTCTTGTTATTTGTATTTTATCGCACAATGGAAACTTGTCAGTGGAAACGGACAGACGACGTCGAATGATACTAGCTAGTAAAATTGCAACGCCAGAATTGAATCCTGTACGTGAATAAGTGAGCGAGCGCGATAGAATGAAAAACGCAGCGACAACTAATCAGAAAATGGATTTTAAAAGTAGGAAACACTTGGCCAGAAACTTTTAATTTAAGTGCATATTTTGTTTTATTCTCGACGCTTGTGAATTATTTATGGTGAACTTGTTCCTGTTGCTGTGCACATACACAACTATTTGCGATATAAATTCTACCAACAAAATGTTGTTTGTCGTGTTTTTTTCTTCATTACACTCACTTGAAAAGGGAAAATAAAAACAGCACGCAAAATCAAGGGGAAAAAATCAGAAGAGAAAACTAACGCAAAGAATAATTTCGACAAATTCACTAGCGATCTATCTTGTCTTCTACTCCTTGGTGCTGGCTTTTTTCATCACTCTTCTTAAGCTAAATGCCTAAAAACGTATAAAAAAATACGTCAAAACTTTTTCAAGCTTATTTTCACTTGAGAATCTCAATTGTTTGCAGCAATAAAAAGAACACGTCTAGAGGCACAACGGTGCTCTGTACGACATTTCTCAGCTGTGCTCTTTACATCAACAAAGATAATCGGCATGGCAAAGATGAAATTGACAGTTTTAAAGCTTTGTTATTCTCTAATAACAATTGTTTTTTTTTGTTATCTACAATTCCCTTGTTTAATCATATGCCGTTGTTGATTTGAATGAGTGCTCTGCAGAAGACAGAAGAAGAAGAGAAAAAAAGTCTAGAAATTGACGTTGCTTATCATCATCGCACAGTGAACATGTTTATTATTGTTACCATTATTGTCTTGAGTGTATATATTATGCGCACAAAGCCAAAAATATATTTATTTTAATTATTGTCGCAAAGCATCTCCAGCGGCTAGTGAGAGAGTTCGTGCCGCATTTGAATTAGTTCGTTTTTTTTTAACAACAAAGGATTATTGTACATTTCTCCATTATTACACTTTTGTGAGGGCAAACCGGAGCCAGTCATTTTACTCAACGAACAAAAAATGTCAAGAATGCGGGAGGAAAATACATGGATAAACATTGAAATCAATTTGCAAAAGAATGCCGATTAAAAACGAAGACACAAAGGACAAAAGAACGCGCTAAGTGGAAAGTACATGGAATTGCCGTGCATAAGGGCAAATTCCGTTCGCCAACAATAAGAAGAGGATGCAGATGAAAAACAAAAAGAAATGAGCACACAAGCACGATAGCTTGTGAAAGAATTAAACTATCGTTTTGAATATATATCGTAGTTCCATAGTTTCACTCGTTTTTCTTTTCTCTGCTTTAAGCTTTTCTTCTTTCCACATTTTCATGGAATTTAAATGCTTGGATTGTATTTCATCTGACATTTTCAAGCATTATGGATACTCTCTGTTTACCTTTTTTCGCTACTTATTTTTGTCAATTTTAATTTGCATATTTGGCGTCGCCGTTGCTATTTCAAGATTTCAAACGTTCATTGCATGGATTTGTTCTCATTCTTTATGTTGCTGTTGGTTTTTTTTGACAACTCTTATCTAGCTACCAGACGTTGCAATGGAATTCGCTGTGTATCTATTTAAATACGAAATCCAAAGACAAATGGGTTCAAATTGTGAAAAGTACAAACAGACAAGTCCTCAGTAAATATGTATGTTATCAACAATATTCACGCATAACAATACGAATAAAAAACGATGATGATCTGCATTTTTTGTTGGTGCTTTTTTACTTTTTCTTTTCAAATAAAAAACCCACCGCTATGTTTTTTTAACTTAGAACAAAATGTAATGTTATTGTGACCACCATTTTTTCTCTGCTCCAAATACCATGCGGTTCTCGTCTGCTTTGTATTCGGTGGTTTCGTTTCACGTCAAACCATTATTATTCATTAATACGGAATATATATTTTTAGAGATGGTTACCGTAAACTAACAAACAACTACAACATTTATATGTTTGGAATGTATACGGTCATGTTGACTTTGTTCTTATTTCTATCGGCCACAATTTCAGTTTGAAATGTTCGCCGTTGATTTTAGCACAAACTAGTAAAGTATGACGTTGACGTTTGTGTCAGCTTTTTTAAAATGTTAGCCAGAAAAAACATGTTTATGCAACCGTCATTAAAGATCCATGTCTGCAGTGAACACTCTTTTCACATTCAAAATGAAAATAAAAATTGGCGGAAATGTTTGTGGGAAAAAAATTCGTTCGATGTTAGCCAGTGCGTAATAAATGAGCCGACGTCTGGCCGGACAGGAAACAATGGAAATCATGTGGAAATAAAATGTCTTACATCCGTAAGATGAACTTTTCCGCACTGTGATCCACAACATGCATTGATTACATATCTTTTACTCAAAGAATTCACGAGAAAACTAAACCTGACATTAGTTTTACGATACAAAGTTTTAGCTCATTACGATATCATAAAGGCATGGCATTCATACAAAAATCCAAATATTTTGAAAATTTTGTATGAAAAGTGTGTCGAAATATATTTGTATCGCAAAACTAACGTCATATTCGATTTTCTCGTACCCAAAAACCCTCCAATACATATTTTTGAGTGTTTAAGAATACATTAAATATCACTTTTGGAAGAAAAATTGATTTTTTCTCATGACACGTCACTCTATCAACCAAAGTCGCTCAAAATCTAATGGTTTCTATTCCTCGGCACCCCCAATCATCCTGTGAAGTCAGATTTTGAATTACTTTTCTTGTTTGAAAGTTATCGTGTTAACAAATTTTTGCGTACAGGGTACAGGGTACAGGGTACGCACATACATTCGGACATCGAAAAAACGCTAGATTCGTGTTCACTGGCCCCAAAAACACCCAAAAAACACATTTTCGAAGGGTGTTAATTTTTCGACCGATTCCAATACTTTACCTTACACACTAGGTGTGTGCGGAAAAGTAAAATGGTCAACGCTAAAAACATTCAAAACGCCATCACAGTCATTTCAAAGAATTCTTACTTAAAAGCTAACTTGAGCACTTTAATCGTTGTTCTTGTTTTCAACAGCGTTTTTACAAAATTTAGCTTCTTTTTCTTTAGTTACATTCTTATCTTTTATAATCAGGATTTTTTTTTTATAATTAGAAGAAATTTAATTAACCAAACCATTTTCGAAGAAGTGAAATTCTCTTCTGTATTTGTGCTCACGTCGAATTCGTTTTTATTGCGAAAATTTAAAACACTTTCAAAGACCATAAACCAAGAAAAATTTGCAATGGCGACTTTATACTTTTTTCATCGTTTTTATTCTTCTTTCCTGCGCTTTCTTTTTGCAATTCAAATTTTAATTCGTTTTTCCTTTTGTGTTTTTTATTCGGTCTTTTATTTTTAACGAACCGAATTCATATAGTTTGTGTTGCCAATTAAGATAATTTGTAGCACAAAAAAAAACGCTTTATCAATGATGTCCGTTCTTTTTGCATTACTTAAATGGAACAAGCGAAAGTAATTTGATTCGTACGTGGTTTTGATAAGAACGTAGCGAATTTGTGCATTGTGCATACATAGACATCATCATAAATTTTCATTCACAGTTTGATAGTCACTTTTTAATATGTTACTGTGAACAAACAGTGGTGCACAAAAAGATAAAAAAAAACACATCGTGCCGCTTTGAAAATGTATCCTTTTGCAAGAGAAATAGAGAGATTGTCCGTTTTATTTACAGTTCGTTTATTTGATAAAATGATGATGGCAATCGGTTGTATTAGTATAGTGTGTATTTTCACAATAGATGAAATTTTGCCTACGGCAGCTATATACCATTTTAAAACGACGCACAAATTCTTGTGAATGGTTCATATAACTCAGTTGCGCAAAAGATATAAATACTGTTACTCGAAATATATAGAGTGTATATTGGTTTGGTTTTTGTTGCTTGCGGATAGATAAATATTTTCTGGTTCCACTAAATTATATCGTAGAGTTTGCTTCCAGTTTTACAGTATCAATCTTTCAAATATACCGGCACAAACTATTGTTATGAAATTGATAAATGGACAACATTCTCTGAAAGCCATTAGATTCCATTGCGAAAATAAAGCCGAAAAAAAACAATGCTGAACATTTGTTAAACAAATTCTTTCTCATCTAATGGAGCATTTATTAAACAAGTTCAGTTTGTCTGTGGTAAAATTCAATGTTCAGAAAACTAATTTTAAATTCGTTGGTCTGTTCGCCGTCAAAATGGAAAGAATTGAATCCATGTGAGATGTTTCATGCACTCTATATGATGGATCCTCGTTACTTTCTCTTTTTCTCTCGCTTTGTTCATTTTTACTTATATTACATGTTATTCGCCATAAAATTTTGAACTAACTTTGGTTCAAACACGTTCAAAATGTATTTTTAGATGCGAACACGAGGCCAAATTTTGGATGAAACGGTGTGTATAGAATGTGCCGGAATTGGGTTCATCTATATTTGAATCTATTACGGAATTGGCCAATTCGGTATGAAAGCGCAAAATATTTGCACGTATCACACGCTCACACCCATACACACATCGGATGTTCATCTATATAAATATGCTTTCGCCTATAATCTCTAGATGACCGGCTCTGGTTTGTTTTCCGACTCGGGGTTGATAGAAATAAATCAAATTCGTGTACGTGTGCAAAATTGGAAACATGGCACAAATCTGTAAAAAGCCAACATTGCTGAAAAAAATAGGCTGCTTCTGCTCGAAAATAGTTTTGGCGCTTGAAAATTGTGTGCAAAACCCAAAATTCGAATTGAAAATTCTCATGGAATTGCCGAGATTTTGGTGTATATATTTTGATAATAGTTGTTTATTGCAATTGTGCAACGTGTAGGTGAACAACAACTGTGCTCAGATCAGCAAAATCGCAGCACCGTTTGTCGAAGTAGATATTCCAAATGCTGAATTATAACAACATTTACTTTTAGATTGAGATTATGAAATTGCATAATTTCCAACGCGCACACGAATCGCATCACAGTCGAAAATTATTATCACCGCACAAACATTTAGCATATATTAATGGTGCAATTTGGTTTTTGTCCATTTTTAGCAGCTTCTATTTGCATCTATCCTCTGAATGGGATTGGCTCATGCATTATTATGACACTGTTTCTAGCATGCATCGAGCACTTTTGCAAGTAAATTGCCCCGTAAAACTTAAAAACTGTTTCGTTCGCGAAATTGTTTGGACAACAACCGTATCCCGATAAAACCATAAATGTGAACTTTTTTTTCGACCACAAATAGCATCATTCCATTTATAAGTTTATGCAAATGGCAAAACTTATGTACTTGAATTTTAAACCGAAAGTGATCGAAGCTTATATACAACAACACCGTTCAACCACATTTTCATCCAAAAATGTTAATAGCTTCATTGAAATGCATAAACAAGGGAAAAGAAAAAAAAAACAATTCAACTTTCAATGATGCAATTTTCAAACGAAAGAACACATCATCGAGGTAATGAAGCCACCATGAAATTGCACACCTTCATAGCGCTCCATTCGCATAAACATAAATCACAGTGTACTAGAGTTTTATTTTTATGACGTTATGATTTGCTTAGCAAATGAAAATTTACGACCACTTTTTTTATGCACGCCCGTGCGACACTATGTGTTTGTTAGCATATCGTTCATGAAACCACTTCAATATTATTTTTTTTGTTTCGATTTTTGTTATCATCAACGAAATCAGTAACCCGGAGTGGTTTCAATGGAAAAGGAGAAAGGAAAAATCCTTCTTTTTCTAATTTTCACTATAATGCTTATGATATTAACATCAGCGACTATAATGTTGATGGAATGAAAAAAAAAAACGTTAATGGCAGTAGAAAAAACTTACTTCACTCTTTGAAACAAGTTTTTGCTTGTTCTATAGTAAAGTGAAACTTCAAACAAAGCGCACCGCATAGAAAAAAAACATCGACAAAAAAGTGCATGTATACGGTGAAAAAATATGAAAATTCTCGCAATGAAAACTAATCAAACAATGGTTTCCATCAGGCATTCTTTCTTGGAATACAAAATATATTCATATTTGATGAGTTGGATTCCGAGTGAGAACGAAGAAAAGAGAGAGAGAGAAAGGAAACATACAAAATTAAATCTCTGCACATTTTCAATATATTATGCAAATGTGTAATAAGCGAACGAAGAAAGTGTGTGTAAAACTGGTTGAAAATGAGTTTCACGTTAGTTCCTTTTTTATTGAAAAAAAAAAAAAGAAATTAAAACGAAAAATATAAAACTTCAAAAAAGATTTTCGCAACAAGAAATAGTTGCATTGTTGTAGGAATGAGGGAATAAAATCGAAACTTTTCTATATTGAAATTCAGTGGTGGGAAAATGAACGCCGCTCTTTTCGTGTACGGTATAGTATGTAAATAGAAAAAGATAGTGGATGAAAGCGTCAGTGTTGAACAGTAGCAATGTTCAAGATATTTCACTGTTGATAAAAAGTTTTTCGTCTGCAAAGTCACAAAGTGATGAGCCAACATTGTTCACTGTAACTCGAATTGCACACTGTATATTACAATCGCCTTTCTTAAGGACGAAAGAGACACAGTGAAGAGATATTGAGCAAGAGTGCGAGATGGGGAGAAATTTTTTTGGGATGGATATTCGTCGAGCGCATTGCGCCCATCTAAAAATATCAGATCGTTAATTCCATGGGTGGCACATGCCACATATACAGACAGTCAACCAAATGTAGATGAGAGTGTCGGGTTTTTGTGAAAACTTTGGGATTATACAAAAAGGAGCATTTTACACAACACTTTTGAAACTGCATTGACGTGGCGGTTGGTCTATTCAAATGAAAAACTTTTGAAATCATTTTACCAAAAATGGAAAGAGATGTTAGTTTCCTCGAACCTATTATCAATCCGATTGGATCAAGGAAATGAATAGCGACCGGATGTGCGCTCATCTGCACATTGCCCTTTCAAATCGTATTATTTATGGCAACGACGAAAATTTTGTATGCTGAACCTAAGACAAGAACTTTCAAATAACTGCCATTAATTGAACCGAAAAACTATAGTACATGTTTTGTCACGCATCTTCAGACTTCACCAATACAAATTTGACGTCAGTGTACGATGCTCAGATTCATTAGTTTCAAGTTTATAGAAGATTTATTAGCGGAAAAATCATGTAATTCCACGAAAAAGCAGCAATAAAATGATTTTCCGCTTGCTTTGTGTTTGTCGGAGAAGGTTTTATACAGCGATTACTTCCATTTGACAAGAGTTCCCTTCGCTAATCCACTTTGCATACCGACTGCATGATACAGAGTATGTTTTCCCCAGTCGTTGTTGGGCGCGGGCACGTCCCGTTTTTTTCCTCATTCATGAAAATTGTTTTAGATGACTGAGACATGTAAAAAATTCACTTTGCAAATATAACGTGCTTCAAGTGCATTCTATAATTGAAAGTAAATTGTTAAAAGTAACAGCAATATGCGCACGCCTTTGGGAAATTAATTTTGCGGAAAGCCAGTAACAGCTAATTAGCATCGACGTCGCACTTAATTCGTTGAATGCACACGCGCTCGCGCGTTACACCAACAGCAACAACATTTACATTTATTTTGGTATTGCATAGAATGATATCGTTTCCAGATGAAATCCATCAAATGCAGCTCAAAAGTCTAAGCCACTAAAAAACGGACATGAATTTATTCCCGGGAATGATGATATCATCCGAAACCGAAACCAGGTGTTTGCCCGTTTCAATCTTAGCAAATTGTTTTTGTGGTCTATTCGGTCAACATGCATTTTCAATTGTGACACAATATTGTGAATAATCCATGTCACTTATCGCTTGGGACCAACACTATCAATGACCAACACATGACAATTTTGTCATGACGGAAAAGCATTTCTTTTCTACTTTTTCTGTTGTTATTCACCGCAAAACATAATAAATTCATTTGTATCTATTAATATCCGGTGTTGCGTGCCACTATTTGTACATGCATCTTTTTTTGTCACTGTGAAAAATGTTGTTCGTTTATTATTTCACACTTATGTGTTTTTGTTATTTATTTGCGCGTGATAAATATTCGATATTCGATAGTTTGTAAGTATGCAATGTTTAACATGTTTTTGATGCCGAACATGTGGGCATGCAATGCATCGAAAAAATTAACGTATAAATTCACATAGACGCCTGACCAATTCCGTTCCCATGATAAACAATCAATGTAACCGTAACATCGAAACGGTTCGGTTGTTTTTCATGGGAATATTTTATAAAATATATTGAGAAAAATATCAATTCATTTAGAGAAAAATATATACTCACACACATACAGAATTTTACCATTCAAATGAGTAAATGCATTCATGCTTTTTTTACTCTTGCCAATTGTTCGACGAAATACAATAGAACCAAGGAATTATTGATTTTTTTGGTGAAATCATTATAAAATGAAAATGCCTAGGGGGATTCCGCGCTCTTAAATATGAATAAATATGAACAAATTCGGGGGATTTCAACAAATTCAAGAGATGTTAACACAACTCTACGTTTTTTGGGAGATATTTTGAGATTTTCTGAACTGCAATACCGACAATGTTGAACTTGACAAGAACAGGGAATGAAGAAGTGGTGAATTATTATGACAGCTTCTATATATTAAAAAATATATTGATTTGTTCTGATTAACTATTTGTTCAATCTCTTTTATACTTTGTTCATTTAAATTACTTAATGGCGCTCTATCGATTGCACAGACAGCCAAAATATCTTTAATAATTTTTGGAATTGTATATTCGTAGAAGTTTTGATACTCACACCAGAACCGTTCCATTGCACATTTCAGTTTTGCTTTGTAATGCAAAAACTTACACACATGTAACAAACAACTACCATGACAGCTTAGAAGCTGTCCCAATTATTCACCTATTATAAATAGGTCTGCAGCGCCAAAAATTCACCACCATTCATTATTATCTCATATTCACCCATATTCTAAAAATGTCAAAATATTCGACAAAATTTGAAGTATCCTACATGGTGGGTATCGGTGAATACTTACGGATATTGTCAGATATGGTGAGATATTTGAATTTTTATGAGATTTTAAGAATGAAGTTAAATTTTGGTACATAAATACGCGCGGAATCCCCCTAGGAAAATGCAATATTTACTAAATATTATTTAGGTCACAACAATGAACATATATTTTTTCCAAATGGGATTGTGGTTACCTTTTAGAAATGGACTTCATTAAAACTAGTTTTCTATAAGCTTGGATAACGGTTGGAATTTGAAACCATCATTTTTTGTTAAATAGTTGAAAAATCCCAAAAACTGAACAACGTATTGCTTTTTTTCGTACTGCTTTTTTAGTTTTCATAAATTCTGTTTTTGGATCATTTAGCAAACCCGACATATCAAAATATTCCAGCTTGTATGTTCAATTTTTGTCGAAAACAAATGCATTCAAATGAGTCATCACCTGTTTTATTCAGGTTATCTCTTTTTTCACATTTTGTGTGTGTATGACTCTCTTATAAAAAAATTGAATGCGATCGAAGTATAATTCTGATGAATAAATGTATGTAACATTAAGTTTATAAAATATGCAATTCTTTATTTAGATGTGTATATTTACTTTTTGCATTTGGCTTTTTTCCCGAAATCCCTGATTCGTTTTTACAAAATATTTTCCACAGTATAACGCTCGCGGCATTTCTGCTGCTGCAGTCACATACTTTGACATTAATGCATATCCTATCGAAACAACGCGAACGCATCGTCCGACACATAAAAAATACCGAGAGAATAAAAAAAACTATTCCAATCCGTTCAGCTCAATCGACATATTTATGCATATGTATTGAGTTGATTCGATTTGATCGGGCGAGGGGACGGAGCGATATTTTCAATTTAAATACACACTGACATTTTATTGCATTCGAAATGGGGATCTGCACAGCATAAATTCGAATGCAATCTAGATTACATCATATGCGGCTCAGAAAAAAATGAAAACATACGAGATGTGGCAGTGTATGTCGAACCGCAAAAATCTGAACCATTTCGTTGCGCTTCATCAAAGTGCATTAGAATTTCTGTTTTTTTCCCCCGATTTCTCGTTAAAACTTGTGGAATTTGCAGTGAATTTTCACAATTTAATTTGTTTCAGCTATTTGCATATTGTTTCTTTTTTCGATGATTGCAACTACAGCCGTAGCAGCAACGAGAAGATTGCATTTTTTCTCACTTTTGAGAGGTGGAAAAAATATATTCATTCATTTACAATATCAATATAATCAATCAAAGCACATTGTGAATGAATATGTTTTATTTTCAATGAAGGTTTCAATTAATCAAAATATTCTATTTAATCCATATTTTTTTGTGGCCCTGCAGCAGTCGAACCAAATTTTAATTAAAAATTCATTAGACCAGGGTTCTTGTGATGACATAATATTGATGACCTGTCCGTTCCAGGTAATTTTATTAAATTTTCAAAACTCATCATTAAACATTTATAAATTGGGGGGGGGGGGGGGGGGCGGGGACGGTGTAATTCTTTTTTAAATATTTGCATATTGAAAATTGTATACAATTCCAAAAAAGGAGAACAACATATAAACATAATGAGGCCACATAGTATAACAGAGCCAAAAAATTGAGCATTAACCAGTCGACCGTGCATGAATATATTGTACAAATGCATATTTTCTCGGTCTGGTGAAAACATATTCGAAATGTCAGTTAACAATGAAAATTCTGTCAAATAGCAACGGACAACGTACATTGTGAATGACACTTGATACATAAAATGTGGCATGTCATTTGGTTTGGTGTAAACCACGCGCTGACACATTAATTATAACACTGATGATTGTTGAAAATTATGCAAACAAAAATGAAAAATCAAAAGTGAAAATTCCCAAAAAAATTAAACACTATGAAATGAGGGAGTTGTGTCGTTGTGCGGATGAATAAATGAACAAAAAAAAAACGAAACCCAACAAGTTTTAATGAATGAGAGCAAGAGCTTGTGGTTGAACGAATATGCAATGAAAAATGAGTTTCACATTTATGCTCATAATATTTCCCAGCAATTAATTAATGATAACACATTTTTTTCCACTTGTTTACCATTACGCTTTTATTACACGCGTGTGTGGGTGATGAAATTATGCAGACCGGCGTTTGATTAAAAATTATTTTCAACTTCTTTCAATATGTACATATATGCGCACATTTTTATTGCATGTAGCAATTAATTTCATTTGAATGAATTGGAAGTCATTTCAGCTTATTTCTTTGTTTCATTTAATGTTCAGTTGTTTATTTAATTGGAATTTTTCAAATGAATAAAATTGCATAAAACCACAGAGGTTTTGTGTTTTTTTTCTCTCATTATTGTAATTCTCTGTTGTAACGGGCAAAAGTGTTGTTTCCAGTCTAGCTACCCGAATGTTTAAAGAGATCGCATCCAATTTTATTGTTGTTGGTATTAACTACTTTGAATTAGGATCAAAGCAAACTAATCGCATTTGATGTGGCGTTGGTTTTTTTTCTTTAAATTGTCCATTAGATCTCAATTGAACGACGATGAAGTACAACTAAAGCATTGGCTGGTTTTTATAGGAAAATAGAGAGAGAAAAAATGAGACAAAACCAAAACATAATGGCAATTACGTTTCAGATCGATGCTTCAATAGTTCTGTTATTTACCGAGTATGTTGTTCGTGAATTGAATTTCACGAACTCTGTTTCAATAGCTTAAGCATGAATATTTGGTGAGGTAGATTTAAGTACACACGTAACGTACGTGGGTGAATTCATTAGCACGGATTCAATGCTTAGTTTACTGATTTTCAGCTTCGTCGCACTTTGAAGTGATGTGTTTTTCACTGTATCTGGCTCTTGTTACACGACACACAACAATATGCTATCAGTATCAATCATATTCTCTCTCTCTCTCTCTCTCTCTCTCTCTCTCTCTGTGTGTGTGTGTGTGTCTCTCTCTCGAAAATAGGAAATCGTTTAATTGAATCGTGGCAAATCATCTGGCTTATTATTTTCGTTACGTTGCGGTTTGTTCACGAGCCAATTACACTCGCGATGATTCGATGAACAGTATGTTTTCTTTACATTAACAAATCAAAGATTACTACGCATTGCATGGTATTTACTGCAAACAAATTTCACTGCATTTGCTAAATGAGTTTCATGGTTTCATGCAGCATTGAAATTCAGCTAGATGCATCTAGAGTGGCAAATGGAAATTAAAGAACCGAAAAATGCGGGTGCAACAAACGCAATGTGCGTGCTCATTTTGTACATTTTGTTGCTTTTCAAACGTGAATGCTTGAAAATGCATCAACCATATTTCAATTGAGCTACGAGCGCATCGTTGTACGCTCCGATAAATACTTTTAATTAAAACTTAGCAAAATTATATGAACATAGTTAACGTCATTATTATATTGCAAGCAGTCGCGTTTCGTTATGGCTAAATGATGTTCGGGACACACATATACACACACCACATGTGATGGCCCGCATGTAAAAAAGCTTTAGTGCAATGTTGACGTGACGGTAAGTATGATTTCATGTATATGATGTCTATGCAACGAAAATTTATTTAATTATCCAAGTTATTTACGGATATTCGTTGGCATCGACTCAAGTTCAAAATTTTCTACGTCACTCAAACTTTAAACATCATTCATTTAATGGTAAAACCATGAAACCGGTATCAGAATAAACAGAGCGTTCTTTGTTCTGTTGTTGCATTTGGTTTCCATAACATTCTACCGAATTTTGCGTTTCGACACACGATTTATGGATTCCATATTCAATCCATGAGAGCGACGTGAAAAAACTTGACATCAGCGCCAGTCCCTCATAACTAAAAATGGTACAAATTCGCAATAGATGGCGCTTATAAATCGACAAACACGCTTACATTTTATTAGAAGAAAAATGAAAAATATT